>NC_091324.1:27231506-27371506 GCF_038502225.1 Cherax quadricarinatus | reverse complement strand
CCATCAGTTCCAGCTGCTTTACCCCCTTTCATTCTACGTAATGCCTCACGTACCTCCACCACACTTACATTCTGCTCTTCTTCACTCCTAAAAGATGGTATACCTCCCTGGCCAGTGCATGAAATTACCGCCTCCCTTTCTTCCTCAACATTTAAAAGTTCCTCAAAATATTCTCGCCATCTACCTAATACCTCCCTTTCCCCATCTACTAATTCCCCTACTCTGTTTTTAACTGGCAAATCCATACTTTCCCTAGGCTTTCTTAACTTGTTTAACTCACTCCAAAATTTTTTCTTATTTTCATTAAAATTTCTTGACAGTGCCTCTCCCACTCTATCATCTGCTCTCCTTTTGCACTCTCTCACCACTCTCTTCACCTTTCTTTTACTCTCCATATACTCTGCTCTTCTTATAACACTTCTGCTTTGTAAAAACCTCTCATAAGCTACCTTTTTCTCTTTTATCACACCCTTTACTTCATCATTCCACCAGTCACTCCTCTTTCCTCCTGCCCCCACCCTCCTATAACCACAAACTTCTGCCCCACATTCTAATACTGCATTTTATAAAACTATTCCAAACCTCTTCAACCCCCCCCCCCCCCCACTACTCATCTTTGCACTAGCCCACCTTTCTGCCAATTGTCGCTTATATCTCACCCGAACTTCCTCCTCCCTTAGTTTATACACTTTCACCTCCCTCCCTCTTGTTGTTGCCACCTTCCTCTTTTCCCATCTACCTCTTACTCTAACTGTAGCTGCAACTAAATAATGATCCGATATATCAGTTGCCCCTCTATAAACATGTACATCCTGGAGCCTACCCATCAACCTTTTATCCACCAATACATAATCTAACAAACTACTTTCATTACGTGCTGCATCATACCTTGTATATTTATTTATCCTCTTTTTCATAAAATATGTATTACTTATTACCAAATTTCTTTATACACATAGCTCAATTAAAGGCTCCCCATTTACATTTACCCCTGGCACCCTAAATTTACCTACTACTCCCTCCATAACATTTTTACCCACTTTAGCATTGAAATCCCCAACCACCATTACTCTCACACTTGATTCAAAACTCCCCACGCATTCACTCAACATTTCCCAGAATCTCTCTCTCTCCTCTACACTTCTCTCTTCTCCAGGTGCATACACGCTTACTATAACCCACTTTTCACATCCAATCTTTATTTTACTCCACATAATCCTTGAATTTATAAATTTGTAGTCCCTCTTTTCCTGCCATAGCTTATCCTTCAACATTATTGCTACTCCTTCTTTAGCTCTAACTCTATTTGAAACCCCTGACCTAATCCCATTTATTCCTCTCCATTGAAACTCTCCCACCCCCTTCAGCTTTGTTTCACTTAAAGCCAGGACATCCAGTTTCTTCTCATTCATAACATCCACAGTCATCTCTTTCTTATCATTTGCACAACATCCACACACATTCAGACTTCCCACTTTGACAATTTTCTTCTTCTTATTCTTTTTAGTAATCTTTACAGGAAAAGGGGTTACTAGCCCATTGTTCCCGGCATTTTAGTTGACTTTTACAACACGCATGGCTCACGGAGGAAAGATTCTTATTCCACTTCCCCATGGATATAAAAGGAAAAGTAATAAGACCAAGAACTATTAAGATAAAATCAAAGAAAACTCAGATGAGTGTGTATAAATAAATGTGTACATGTATATATATATAATGTTTATATATGTTTACACACACTAGTGATATTTATTATTTTTTCTTCCACTAATTTTAGAGAGGGAGCACACAAGTATTTAACTATTGCTACAACTTCTGATGTTCACTTGGTCAGGGACCTCCTTCAGGAAAACATGCGTAAGTACAATATTTCATTAGTAAGTACGTATATACATACTTGCAAATCCTAGGAGATAATCAGTTGAGTTGTCCAAGACATGAGCCAGAAAATGTTATTTTCAAGATGCTTACACAATTATAAATTTTTTTTCTAATTGTATTATTCTATCTTTTATTTATGGTAGTGCACTGATATTTTAAAAGTTTTTCCTAAAAAAAGCTTGTTTTCTTTGCAGCCGTTTATAATGCAGAATTTGTTCTGGGATCTATCTTGAGGCAGGAGATAAATCTACAAATGGCTATTTACATTGATGAGGAGTAATTACATTTTCTTTCTTTCAACACCCAAGTAATTACATTTATGGTGAAATAAATATTGGAATCTGTTCTTAATTAGAAAACCAAATTTTAGAGT
Source organism: Cherax quadricarinatus (assembly GCF_038502225.1). NCBI lineage: Eukaryota > Metazoa > Arthropoda > Malacostraca > Decapoda > Parastacidae > Cherax > Cherax quadricarinatus. The sequence goes on along the minus strand of NC_091324.1, from coordinate 27,369,252 downwards.
TGAATATTGTAATCAGATGTATTCTTGTAGTTTATTAGAAACATAAGGAAAAAATAGAATGAAAATTAAACTTAAATTATAGTTTAAAATAAGTGTATGTATGTATATATAGTATATACTGCATTTTTTTTTTAACACACCGGCTGTCTCTCTCTGAGGCAGGGTGACCCAAAAAAGAAGAAAACTATAAAGTCTTTCTTCTTTTTACATTTAGTAATTTATACAGAAGGGGTTATTAGCCTCTTGCATATACTGTATCTACATTCATCATTTTATTGCATTGAAATGGAAGGGATTATGAAGCATCTTATGCAATTGACTGTAACTCAGGATATTTGTGTGTTTTTTAAAAGAATATTGGTCAGGAAGTTGCAGTATATCTACTCTTCACTGCTCTTAAATGTGTCTATAGAAACACTATCTTTCTAAACTTAATGACCTCTTACAATCTTTTTTTCATTCCTGTACAGCCTACTACTAGTATTATTATTGCTCTCTTATTTTAATATTTCTTGATAAATCAATGCACTTAGTTTAATACTTCTAGAATTTACTTAAATATACAAACACTAAGGTCTTTTTCATAATTCTTATAGTATTATGGATTAGTGCTCTTTGCTTGTGTACTTCTTTTTAAGAGTAGATGAAAATTCTAAACCAACTTCATTACTTGTGCCCTAACACAGATGTTTTAACTTTCCATAGTCTTCTTTGTCTCCTAAATACATGATTTTTAACATTTCATAATCCTTGTCTAATGTCACCTGATGTGTAGCCACCCAAGTGCCTACATGTGGACATTTTTCATGTTGTGCGGGTTTCCACGTAATGCCTTATATCCCTCCCTCTCATTGGCTGTATAACAGCTGGTGTTGCCTTCTGAGCTATGATTGACTACTGAAGACATCTTAAATTTGTGCCTAGCATTGTTGTGTAGTGTGATAATTGGTCAGCTGTATCAGTAGCCAAGAGTGCGTGCTTAAGTGTAACACAGTTTATAGGACAGTATCCAGTGAAAATGTTAATTTAAAGAAATTTACATTGGGTACAATAAAAAAAGTGTGTGATTATAATTCTAGGCATTTATTATTTAACAAATAAGTTTACAATTTCAGTTCAGTGTATATTCAGAATTGCATTGTTAATGAAACCTGGTGTCATCCATTAGGCTTGTTGATTCATTTTATATGTTAGCAACACCATATCATAAGTGATATTAGTACTAGTGATGAGGTGTTTGTCATTACCTTGTGAATAATAATGCAGTTCTCCCCACAAATTCCTTATTTACATAATTTTATTATCCACAGATAGGTTTGATTTTCCACAGGTTTTCTAATGGTACCCATTGTTTTCAGGCTTAATACAGTGGAACCTTGGTACTCAAACTTAATTCGTTCCAGAAGGCTGTTCGAGTATCGAACCAATTTTTTCCAACCAGTTTTCTTTTTGGTTGACTGTTATCACTAATCTTCATAGGCCTCATGGTGACTTATTTATACAAATATAAAAAACTCCAAAAAATGCGAAGAAACGTGAATTGCGTAGTTTACAGTGAAGTTCTGGCAGGTCATGTTTATTTGGTCGAGTGCTGAGCAAATGATCGACTACCGAGTGATTTTTTACCGAACAAAGCATTCAAATGCCGAATTGTTCGAGTACTGAGGTTCCACTGTACATGACCTTTTAATTGAAAACTACCAATACGATTTTGTGGGTTTCCATCCCTAAATTTCTCTTCATTCTGAGTATTCTTCCTTGTATTTTTAATGTTAGTATTAACCAGAGGCATAGTCTTTAACCCTTAAACTGTCCAAACATAGATCTACATTCATGCTCGTAGCACTCTGAACATAGATCTACATTCGATTTTACATTCTTGTGTAAAAAAAAAAAGTAGATCTACGTTCGGAGCGCTACATGTGCAAATGTAGATCTACGTTTGGACACTTTAAGGGTTAAAAACAAAATGAACCCAAACCTGAAACAAGCTTTTTAATTAGACATAAGTTTGTATTCGCAGAACCTCTAGAAACTGTGACCCCAGTAAATTTGTAGAAAGAACTGGAAATGTTTCATAAAATGACATCATTGAGAGTGCATCTTTATGGGGGGTGGGGGACCCTTGTGGGTTTAGCACTTAGTTTTGATTGTAATAATAATATGGGGTGGGGTAAGTAGCCTTTGGGAGTGTGGGGACACCTGATTCAGCCACTTTCTCTATGAATTAATATAATAAGCTCCTACTGTATAAAGTGTGTAATATTTTTTTATTGCCTATGTATTTGTAGTAATAGTAAAACAAATTTTGTTTTAATCTGTGAGGAATTTCTTTATTAATTAGGGATTAATTTTGCTTCACTGACAATATGAGAATGTATGGTTTTATTTTTATCTGCTTTCATTACAGATAACGTTATATCTATCTATCTTTCAACACACTGGCTGCATCCCACCAAACCGGGGTGGGCCAAAAGGAAAAACGAAAGTATCTCCTTTTTTTTTTTTTTTTCAACAAGTTGGCCGTCTCCCACCGAGGCAGGGTGACCCAAAAAGAAAATGCTTTCATCATCATTCAACACTTTCACCACACTCACACATAATCACTGTTTTTGCAGAGGTGCTCAGAATACAACAGTTTAGAAGCATATACGTATAAAGATACACAACATTTTATATTTAGTAATATAGACAGGAGAAGGGGTTACTAGCCCCTTGCTCCTGGCATTTTAGTCGCCTCTTACAACACGCATGGCTTACAGAGGAAGAATTCTGTTCCACTTCCCCATGGAGATAAGAGGAAATAAACAAGAACAAGAACTAGGAAGAAAATAGAAGAAAACCCAGAGGGGGTGTGTATATATATATATGCTTGTACATGTATGTGTAGTGTGACCTAAGTGTAAGAAGAAGTAGCAAGACGTACCTGAAACCTTGCACGTTTATGAGACAGAAAAATGAACGCCAGCAATCCTACCATCGTATAAAACAATTACAGGCTTTCGTTTTACACTCACTTGGCAGGATGGTAGTACCTCCCTGGGCGGTTGCTGTCTACCAATCTATTACCTAAATAACTTTATATATACTGTACATATTATTTATAAAGACGTTTGCTCTATCTTTAGACATATACAACAGCTGCTTTATTTTTTGTGATAAAGGTGGTGAAGAGATGCTGATTAAGGAGGCAGTTAGTCGAGTGCACAGAGTATTTTTATACCGAATGATTGCATATTGGCTGCACGAGACTCGCACATCTTGTTGACAGTCAAATGCCTTTTGACTGATTGAACCATTTATCGAAGAGTATGTATGCATGTTTTTTTTTTTTTTCTTTTTTTTAACACCTCGGTTTGCCCGCTCTTGCAGAAAACCCTGTCTTCATTGCAAATAGAAATATAATCACACTTACAACAACCATATACCAAATGTAAATGGAAAACAAGCATATGTTACAAAAAATAACAAAAATATTTTAGAATGTTGCTTACCATTCCTCCAGCTGGTGAGTACCTGTGGTTTTAAGTAGAGGTAGTGACAATTGTGAGGCAATGATATGAGGTTCCTGCCCTTTATAAAAGACTGTAGATTAGTTAAGAGATTTTTCTAGACTTATCTTTAAATATGAATATTGTTCTGTATATGAATTTGACTTCTGAACTAGGAAATATATAAAGGCCTTAATTTTAAATCTGTACATGTCAGAGTAATTTTCCCTTTTAGCTCTTATTTATGTTTAAGTGATTGGATGAGCATGGTGTATGGTTAACACCTATACGGTTCATTGAACATGTACTGTATGAACTTTTTACTACCTAAGTAATCAAATAATAACAGTACACTGTAATATACTGTAAAAAACATACAAAATTTGGGATTTCCTTTTACTGTATACAGTACTTTGTTTATAATGAAGCATTAGCACTAAAGTGCTGTTAACCCTTTCAGGGTCCGTCCCGTAGATCTACGGCTTTATGTTCAGGGTCCAAACCGTAGATCTACGCCAAAATTCTAGCGGCGTCAAATTTAGTGCGAGAAGGCTGGTAGGCCTACATCTGAGAGAATGGGTCTGGGTGGTCAGTGTGCACACCATAGAAAAAATCTGGACGCCCGCATGGCATTGTGGGAACACCGGCAAAGTAGCTTTGTTCATTGTGCCTGGCGGCAAGGAACCTCTCACTCTCTGGGCGAATTCTGACTCTCCTCTTCACAACTTACAGTTCTAAGACTGATGGAAGTGGAGATGAAGACGAATTCTATGGTTTTGAGCCATATGGTACCATTGTGCCATATGGTACAATGGTACCATATGGTACAATGGTACCATATGGTACAATGGTGCCATGTCATACAATGGTATCATATGGTACAATGGTATTGTATGGTAGAGTGGTACCATATGGTACAATGTACCATATAGTACATTGTACCATATGGTACATTATACCATATGGTACAGGGTACAGGGACCCTAATGGAAATAAGTCTGTCTGACTTTTTTGGGTTATCCTAGGTTCTCCAAACATATGCTGCTAAGTATGATATTCTATATAACTTTATTTGTGTATAACTAAATAAACTTACTTATGATGCCACATGCACTTGAGTAAGTTTATTCAGGTGTACAGAAATACAATTACATAGATTATCATACATAGCAGCATACCTATAAAATCCTAGGATAACCCAAAAAAGTCAGGGTGACTTATTTCCATAGTTATCCCTGTATCTGTACCATAAGATGTCCTGTACTGTATGGTACTCTGTACCATATGGTACCCTGTGCCTTATGGTACCCTGTGCCTTATGGTACCCTGTGCCTTATGGTACCCTGTGCCTTATGGTACCCTGTGCCTTATGGTACCCTGTGCCATATGGTACCCTGTACCATATGGTACCCTGCATCATGTTATCCTGTACTGCATGGTACCCTATACCATATAGTACAATGTACCATATGGTACCCTGTAACATATGATACCGTGTACCATATGGTCAATAGGTGTTGGTGGCATGAGACACCAGCCAAGACTGAGTGGCGACACAAGCTAGCTACTGACTCCACAGTTTCCGAGATAAAGTGCTTTGTCATCCACCTCAAGGAACACGTCAAGTTCCTGTACACTTGTAAATGTATAATAGACCATTACTAATATATAAAATTTTTGCATATTTTTGTTGTAAACAATTATTGTAAACAAAATAATAATGAAAATATTAGAAGTTTATTGTTGAATACAACAGTACCATATGGTACCATTGCATCATATGGTACCATTACACCATATGGTACCATAAGGTACCATTGCACCATATGGTACCATTGTATCATATGGTACCATTGTATCAAATGGTGCCATTGTACCATATGGTACCATTGTATCATATGGTGCCATTGTACCATATGGTACAATTACAATATGGTATTGTACTGTATGGTACAGTGTACCATATGGTACCGTTACATCATACCATATGGTTCAATTGTAATATGGTATCATTGTACTGTATGGTACAATGTACCATATGGTACCATTACACCATATGGTACCATAAGGTACCATTGCACCATATGGTACCATTGTATCATGGTGTCATTGTATCATATGGTGTCATTGTACCATATGGTACCATTGCACCCTATAGCACCATTGTACCATATGGTACTATATAGTACCGTTGTATACAACACAATAACCAGACTAATATTTTCATCATTTTGTTTACAATAAACTTGTAAACAAGTTTTGTAAGCAATATAATGACAAACAAATTAGTGCAGTTATTGTGTTGTATACAATGAGCGTACACTTTTACAATATACATTATATTCGTCTCACAGGCCACAAATGTTATTAGAAAAAGAAAAAATTAGAAAAGAAAAGAAAAAAGTATAAAAAACGTAAAATAAAAAAAAAATGGGATTTTGCGGAAGTCATGATGTTGCCGCCACCCGGTCATTTTGGGTCAACTTCCCGCCACTGTATCTCGGCAAGTACTGATCAGAATTTTTTTTTTTTGTCTTATTACCTTCACAAAAATATACTCTTTAATTCTGTAAGTTTTTTTTTTTTTTTTTTTTTTTTTTTTTTTAAATTTCTTGGACACTGGAGCACCACTTCAGATTTTGGCCTTGGACTCTGAAGGGGTTAAAACATAAACATCAAGCTTTATTAGCATTTTATAATTTATATAGTATGCAAGATCCTACTGGTAAAGAATAACAGATCAAGTAAATTTCTATACAATTTTTTTTTCTTATTGTATTAATAAAATGTATCTTTGAATTGGAATTGTCACCATTTTGTAACTGTTATGTGCCTGTGATAATATAAACCTTGTCCTCTGAACATGTATAAAAATTTTGCATTACCAATTTATATGTAAATATTGTATAGCCTGGGAATGAAATGCTGAAGTACAATAAACAGTACAGTACAGTATATAAAGATATTTTCATAGCAATTTATAGTACTGTACATTATTAGTGCTGCAGCATTAATATTCTGTTGGCCAAATTGAAAATTAAATTAACCCAGTCTGTGAGTTAAATACATAAATATTAGAAGCAGTGATTCCTTTTGTTATACTTTGTTAATGGATATTTTATGTAATGATACCTGTTGGATTTGTTCATTTAATTTTTTTTTCTCTCTCATGGGAGGTTCCTTGATGCTGATGAGGGGCTTTTGGTCTGAGAAGTAATTGAACCTGTGCTCCATTTAATTTAATTAAATCTTTAATGCCTTTCTCCAGGCTTTGTATGACCCCTGTGGGTTTAGTGTTAATAGTATATCTTGGATTATTCTTCATATTGACTTAATACTGACAAAGCCTATGTATGTTTACAGTACAAAAACTTCCCATTGAAATTGGAAAAAATTAGCTTAATAATGTCCATTGTGAGAACCAGTTTTTATGGTTTCAGTGTGGTTCTTTGTTTTCAGAGGAACCATATCAAACTCTAGACAGTTTTCTTACATTTTATTTTTTCACTGTCTTAAAGGTTAAAGATAAGTTGAAATTTGACATGAGGATAACTTATGTTTCCACTGGGAGAATAAGGGTTGCTAGAAAGATACCTAGCTCTGTTTTATTCTATGAGTTTTCTTTCCATGTTTTTGGTCCCACCCTCATGGGCCATTAGCTCTCCTGCCATGTTCCTTTTTCTTGTCCTTAGACTTCTTCCATTACTGCTATTGCCTCGTTACACCCCAGTCTCTGACTTGTGGGAGTACCCCTACCTACTACCACTACTTCATTCATTTTATTTCCTCCTCTCTTTCTCCTGGCCCCGCCTATCTCTTGTACATATACACTGGCTCCCCACTTACGCACTTGTGTGTGTAACTAGTTGATGGTCTAAGTCGGACTGAATCTTCATAAGTTTCATTCTTCTATGTGCAGGTTATTTGTGTATTGTCCCAGCCACAGTATTGTGACTTTTTATTTGTTCAATATGGACTGTGTGAGCAGTTCAAGCTATTTTGCTTGACTGGTTATGACCAGCCACTCAATACCCAGGACTCACCACAGGGAGGTGGCTGCTCAGAGAGCTCTAAGAGGGAGGAAAAGAAATGAAGATTTTTCTTTTTTTAGAGAAGTGAAGAATTTTTTTTTTTTTAGGTAGAAATAGTTTTTTAACCCTTTGAGGGTCGGTCACTTACTTGTATGCCTAAATTCTAGTGCTTTCAGATCTGGTGGAAGAAAGCTGGCAGGCCTACATATGAAAGAATGGGTCTGTGTGGTTAATGTGCACAGTATAAAAAAAACCCTGAAGCACGCTGTGCATAATGACAAAAAAAAAACTTCGACTGTGTTTTTTGTTTAAAACAGCGACTTTCTAAGTGTATTTTCGTATGGTATTTATGGTTGTATTCTCATTTCCTTGGTCTCATTTGATAGAATGGAAGATATATTACAGAAATAGAGATGATTTTGATTGGTTTCACGATGACAAGTACCTTGAAATTGAGCTCATAGTAGCGAAAAGCATCAATTTTTGCCAATGTTCAAGAGTAAACAAATCAAGCCACGCGTCCAGTATACGTCAACTGGCGAGTCTAATATTCTTTCACAAGTGCGCTGATATCGTTTATACCATTTTTACAGTGATGCAATAGTATACATAAAAGAAAACCTATTTTCTTTGAGAATAAAAATTCAAAATGGAAAGCAAAAGTAATGTAAGAGGGGCCTAAGAGACGTGACTAATGAACAGATAAAATGTAATTTTAGTGCCATGAATGTCTGTCTTGTTTAATCTGGACCCTATTTTGAAATTGGCATCTTTTGAAATTTGTGTGAAATTGCCAATTTCTGACCATGTTATTGGGTAGTTGAAATTGGTAAATGGGCGGATTCTTGAACTCAATCGATAGAACAAATGGAGGTCTAGGGAAATATCTTATGATTTTAGTCAACTGCAACATTGGAATTGGGCTAAAATAGGGCTCGAAGTCGGCGAAATCACCCACTTTGAGACCGCTAACTTCGCGAGAGCATAATTCCATAAGTTTTCCATCAAATTTCATACTTTTGGTGTCATTATGATCGGAAAAATATTCTCTCTCCTTTACCAAGATTTTTTTTTTTCTGAACCTGAGAACGAGTTTGGGAGAGGGCCTCTCGACCCTTAAAAGGTTAAAGGTGAAGAAATATTGATTTAGCCAGAGAGAAAGTGAAGATTTTTTAGATAATGTATTTCAAGGAACAGCTCAACCAAACTTTGTGTTGAGCTGTTTGATAATTTGTTGTTTCATCTTGAGGTAATTCTTAAGGGTAGTCACTCCTTAGGGTTCCTGTTCATCACCTATTTAGCCATAGTCATCAACTGGTGGGACTGGCAGTCCATAAGAACTAGCAGCTGGATGAGGAAGGAGATACCAACTCAACTACATTACTCTTGTTGTGACAGGCTCACCCATGACAGCCTCATAACTGACCCAAGGTTTCATTTTCAGAATATTTTTGACATGGGGCTTGAAGTTGTCACCATGTATCCATGGCTGGCCTGAGTGGGTTGTGAATCCAAAATCAATTATAGACGTTTTGGAAGACTCTGGGTCGGATTGGTCAATCATAAAATTGTTCAGTTTGAGGTCCAAGTGAATGAATCCCTTTCTGTGGATTTCCATCATGTTTTGGATGACACTCTCTATAACTTTCAGCCAGAAAATATCATTTGTCCCTCTCCTTTCCTCTGCTTTTTACTGAGATCCAGAAGATCCTTAAGGCCAGGGAAAGACAAAAATTAAGTTACCATCTATGGACACACCCACAAGTTTGGGAGTGCCTCCAGCTCCATCGAGGGACTCCAGAATACCAGCTTCACGCAGGGAATCCTTGTCATGTAGGGGAGTATTGGAACAAGTGGATAATTGGAACTGGCGAACGTTCCATCCTTATCCGATCGCCGTGATGCCCATTGCCTTCGCTACTATGTACGCTCTCATGATCTCCACAATCCTTCCATTTATAGAATGGTCACTGATATTAGTAGACATTCTTTATTTGTTCGCCGCCCCTGTTTACTCCGTCCCTTCTCTCTTCGCCTTCATTCGCTCTTGTCTTCTCTTCAGTTACCACCTTTCTATGTACATGTAGCATCTCACTTTTCCCTACCCCCCTGGGAAGTTCCAGCTGTTCGAGTCTGTTCTTTCTCTCTCCCTTGCTCGAAAGCCCAACTGTCTACGGTCGCTTCCCGCTCTCTTTTTCTTGACCACTTTCACTCTCATTCTCATGCCATTGCTGTGTACACAGATGGCTCTAAGTCTTCTGACGGCGTAGGATTCGCAGCAGTGTTTCCGGACAGCGTCGTACATGGGCATTTACTATCTTCGGCTAGTATTTTTACTGCTGAATTGTATGCCATCCTTACAGCACTTATCCGTATTGCATCTATGCCTGTGTCATCATTTGTGGTTGTCTCAGACTCCCTTAGTGCTTTACAGGCTATACAGAAATTTGATACACCTCACCCCTTAGTCCTCCGTATCCAACTTTGGCTATGCCGCATCTTTACCAAGCATAAAGATATTGTTTTTTGTTGGGTCCCTGGTCATGTTGACGTACAGGGCAATGAACAGGCAGACACTGCTGCGCGGTCAGCAGTACATGACCTACCAGTTTCATGTAGAGGTATTCCATTTACGGACTATTTTGCTGCAATATCTTCCCAACTTCACACCCGTTGGCAACAACGTTGGTCTACTATGCTCGGCAACAAACTTCAATCTATTAAACCGAGTATAGGTTACTGGCCGTCTTCTTATCACCAGTGTCGAGGTTGGGAGACTACTCTCTCCCGTCTTCGCATTGGCCATACTCGTCTTACTCATGGATATCTCATGGAGAGGCGCCCTGCTCCTCTCTGTGAGAATTGCCAAGTTCCATTATCAGTCAGCCACATTCTGTTGGACTGCCCACTTTATCAACGAGCACGCAGAATTTGCCTCCGTCGTCGTCTTCGCTCTCCTGCTCTCTCTTTACCTTCCCTTCTCACTGATGGATCCACCTTTCATCCAGACTCTCTCATTGACTTTTTGACAACAACTGACTTACTTCACGAATTCTGATACCTTCAGCCCTTTCTACTTCAATCTCTTGCTACCCTCTACCCCCGTACTATCCCCTGCCCCGCTGTTTTCTGTAACCTACTGATCATCCCTCCTCCCTTTTTCCATCCAATACCCTCGCTTCCTTCCCTACCCTGCAGCACTGTATAGCCCTTGTGGCTTAGCGCTTCTTTTTGATTATAATAATATACAGCGCTGCAGGGCAGGAAGGAAGCGAGGGCATCAGGTGGCAAAAGGGAGATGGATGAGTAATAGGTTACGGATAACAGCGGGGCAGTGGATGGTGAAAGGGTAAAGGGCAGCAAGAGACTGAACTAGAAAGGGCTGAGGGGAGTGCGAAAGGTATCATCATCAGAGTTTGTGGAGTAAATCAGTCGTTGTCAAGAAGTCAATGAGAGAGTCAGGATTAAAGGAGGGTCCATCAGCAAGAAGGGAAGGTAAAGAGAGAGGAGTAGAACGAAGAAGGTAAATTCTGCGTGCTCGTTGATAGAGAGGGCAGTCTAACAGAATGTGGCTAATCAATACTGGAACTTGACACTGCTCACAGAGAGGAACAGGGTGCCTCTCCATGAGATACCCATGAGTAAGATGAGTGTGGCCAATGCGAAGGCGGGAGAGAGTGGTCTCCCAACCTCGGCACTGATGACAAGAAGACGGTCAGTAACCTATGCTTGGTTTAATAGAATGAAGTTTGTTATCGAGCAGAGTTGACCAACATTGTTGCCAACGGGTGTGAAGGTGGGTAGCTACTGAAGCAAAATAGTCCAGAAATGGAACACCTCTATAGGAAATTGGTAGGTCATGTACTGCTGACCGCGCAGCAGTGTCTGCCTGTTCATTGCCCTGTACGTCGACATGACCAGGGACCCAACAAAAAATAATATCTTTATGCTTGGTAGAGATACGGCGTAGCCAAAGTTGGATACGGAGAACTAGGGGGTGAGATGTATCAAATTTTCGTATAGCCTGTAGTGCACTAAGGGAGTCTGAGACAACCACAAATGATGACACAGGCATAGATGCGATACAAATAAGTGCTGCAAGAATGGCATACAATTCAGCAGTAAAAATGCTAGCCAAAGATAGTAAATGCCCTCGCACGATGCTGTCCGGAAACACTGCTGCGAATCCGACACAGTCTGAAGACTTAGAGCCATCTGTGTACACAGATGGAAAAAAAAGTCCCCCCCAGTACCACCAGTCCAATGACATTCTTCTTTGCAAATATACAGGGTCTAAAGCCAGCAACGAACAACAAAATACCTTTCATCCGTGGACTGCTTGCAGAGGCAAATGCAATGTTCGCGGCTTTCACAGAGAACCACGTAAAGGATCACTTGGACAACGAAATATGGATCCCAGGTTACAACCTATACAGATGCGAAAGAGTGAACAGGCAAAAGGAGTGGGGTCGGCTTGTATATCGCAGAGTCACTTGTTTGCACAGAACTGCTTAATGCCTCAAATGATGTAGTGGAAGTTTTAGCAGTAAAGATAGAGAGCCAAAACCTAGTCATTGTGGTAGCCTACAAGCCTCCGGATGCAACATCCCAGCAATTCCAGGAACAGCTGTTAAAAATTGATCACTGTCTGGAAAATCTGCCAGCTCCTGCCCCCAAGATCTTGCTCCTGGGGGAATTTCAACTTGAGGTACCTAAAACAGAGGAATATAGCAAATAATGTTGTTGCAGTGATAACACCAGAGGCAGCTCTGACGAGAACTCTCACACACACGAGCTTTTAAATCTCTGCACAAAATTCAACTTAAACCAGCAAATAATAGAGCCTACTAGACTGGAGAATACGCTAGACCTCATCTTCGCTAACAATGATGATCTGATACGTAATGTCACCATATCAAAAACAATATACTTAGATCACAACATAATCGATGTTCAGACATGTATGCGCGGAGCCCCAGATCGACAAAATGAGATTAGTCATGAGAGAGCCTTCACCAAATTCAACTTCAATAACAAGAACATAAAGTGCTATCAAGTAAACCAAGTCCTAAACGATATAAGCTGGGAAGATATACTAAGCAACACAGACCCCAACTTATGCCTAGAACAGATTAACTCGGTAGCACTCGATGTATGCTCAAGGCTTATTCCTTTAAGGAAAAGGAGGAGCAGATGTAAAATGGAAAGAGGCAGGTGCTCCCTTTACAAGCGACGGAAAAGAATAACAGAGCGGCTAAAAGAGGCCAATATATCTGAAATGCATAGGGAGTCACTGGTCAGAGAAATAGCAAATATCGAACTTAAGCTAAAGGAATCTTATAGGAGTCAGGAATCGTGGGAAGAACTAAAAGCCATAAATGAAATCGAAAGAAACCCAAAGTATTTCTTTTCTTATGCCAAATCAAAGTCGAGAACAACATCCAGTATTGGGCCCCTACTTAAACAAGATGGGTCTTACACAGATGACAGCAAGGAAATGAGTGAGCTACTCAAGTCCCAATATGACTCAGTTTTTAGCAAGCCCCTAACCAGACAGAGTCGAAGATCAAAATGAATTTTTTATGAGAGAGCCACAGAATTTGGTTAACACAAGCCTATCTGATGTTATCCTGACGCCAAATTATTATTATAATCAAGGGGGAAGCGCTAAACCCGGAGGATTATACAGCGCCTGGGGGGGGGGGGGATATGTGGAAGGCATTCAGGCTTAATTCGGGGAACTGGAGCACAGATCCAATTCCCTAAATCAAGAGCCCCTCACCAACATCAAGGAACCTTCCTTGAGGGGTCCTGACGCCAAATGACTTTGAACAGGCGATAAATGACATGCCCATGCACTCTGCCCCAGGGCCAGACTCGTGGAACTTCGTGTTCATCAAGAATGCAAGAAGCCCCTATCACGAGCTTTTACCATCCTATGGAGAGGGAGCATGGACACGGGGGTCGTCCCAGAGTTACTAAAAGCAACAGACATAGCCCCACTCCACAAAGGGAGCAGTAAAGCAATAGCAAAGAACTACAGACCGATAACACTAACATCCCATATTATAAAAATCTTTGAAAGGGTCCTTCCCTCAAGAAGGTTCCTTGATGTTGGCGAGGGGCTCTTGATTTAGGGAATTGGATCTGTGCTCGTTCCCCAAATTAAGCCTGAATGCCTTCCACATCCCCCCCCCAGGTGCTGTATAATCCTCCAGGTTTAGCGCTTCCCCCTTGATTATAATAATAATAATTTGAAAGGGTCCTAAGAAGCAAGATTGCCACCCATCTAGATACCCATCAATTACACAACCCAGGGCAACATGGGTTTAGAGCAGGTCGCTCCTGTCTGTCTCAACTACTGGATCACTATGACAAGGTCCTAGATGCACTAGAAGACAAAAAGAATGCAGATGTAATATATACAGACTTTGCAAAAGCCTTCGACAAGCATGACCATGGCGTAATAGTGCACAAAATGCATGCTAAAGGAATAACAGGAAAAGTTGGTAGATGAATCTATAATTTCCTCACAAACAGAACACAAAGACAAGGCTGCCAGCCACAGCTCCGTGTTTTCCTTTGCAGATGACACCCGAATCTGCATGACAGTGTCTTCCATTGCAGACACTGCAAGGCTCCAGGCGGACATCAACCAAATCTTTCAGTGGGCTGCAGAAAACAATATGAAGTTCAACGATGAGAAATTTCAATTATTCCGATATGGTAAACATGAGGAAATTAAAACTTCATCAGAGTACAAAACAAATTCCTTCCACAAAATAGAGCGAAAAACCAATGTCAAAGACCTGGAAGTGATCATGTTGGAGGATCTCACCTTCAAGGACCATAACATTGTATCAATCGCATCTGCTAGAAAAATGACAGGATGGATAATGAGAACCTTTAAAACTAGGGATGCCAAGCCCATGATGACACACTTCAGGTCACTTGTTCTATCTAGGCTGGAATATTGCTGCACACTAACAGCACCTTTCAAGGCAGATGAAATTCCTGACCTAGAAAATGTACAGAGAACCTTCATGGCGTGCATAACAGAGATCAAACCCCTCAATTACTGGGAGTGCTTGAAGTTCCTGAACCTATACTCCCTGGAATGCAGGCGGGAGAGATACATGATTATATACACCTGGAAAATCCTAGAGGGACTAGTACCAAACTTGCACATGAAAATCACTCACAAGGAAAGCAAAAGACTCGGCAGACGATGCAACATCCCCCAATAAAAAGCAGGGGTGTCACTAGCACGTTAAGAGATAATACAATAAGTGTCAGGGGCCCGAGACTGTTCAACTGTCTCCCAGCATACATAAGGGGGATTACCAATAGACCCCTGGCTGTCTTCAAGCAGGCACTGGACAAGCACCTAAAGTCGGTACCTGACCAGCCGGGTTGTGGCTCGTACGTTGGATTGCGTGCAGCCAGCAGTAACAGCCTGGTTGAGCAGGCTCTGATCCACCAGGAGGCCTGGTCACAGACCAGGCCGCAGGGGCGTTGACCCCCGGAACTCTCTCCAGGTATTGGAGGGGTATGTTATATATTTTATATATGCTGCTAAACTGATGTATCTGGGCACCTCTGCAAAGACAGTGATTATGTGCGAGTGAGGCGAGTGTTGAATGACGATGAAAGTATTTTCTTTCTTTTTGGGTCACCTTGCCTCAGTGGGAGTGACCCACTGGTTGAAAAGAAAAAAAATAGTTGTATTTTTCCCTACCAATTCAAAGTTTCATCTGAACTGTGATATCATCACACTACTGGTAGAAAAGAAATTCATTTATGGTGAATGTGCTTCTTTGTTTTTCTGGAAATAGCTGATGTGTTAAAAAAAAAAATTGTATTCCCAACTCTGCAAAACTTCTAGCCACTATCTCTACATTTAGTAGCCTGAAGTTAAGAGCTATTTTATTTTGCAAATAACATTGAGATCCATCAAATGGCACTTGCAAGTTTATTTGAATGCTGAACAATTCATTTGTTTTGCACCTATTTGCAGAGATGCCTCCTGTACTGCAAGTCTGGCTGCTTGATGCACTTCATTTTCACACCTGTAATAAAAGATTTCAACTATGAATCTAAGCAGTTTCCATTTATGACAAATGTCCATCAAGTCTATTCTAATCATCTTGCAGAACAATGCTTTGCCATGACTTCTGGTGAGTCTTTCACAACCATTCGCAGTGTTCAAATGACCCATACAAGTTTAGTGATTGAAGTCAATCTACACTGATCCCATTCTTTCATTCCATAATTTCTACATACAACTGTCCACACTTGCTGCTTTGCCACATTGTAATTTCGCTGGTTGTAGTCTACATTTCACTTGAACTTGAAAGTCTAGATAATGTACATTAAACTTCATTCTGGCATGCTTGTAAGACTTAAAAATTCTTTCATTGGTGAGGCCTGGACAGCCACAGGCCCCATTCTGCATCTGTTTTGAAGGCAGAGGTAGTGGTGCTTTGACTGACTTAAAAAGCAAAACAACAGTTTGCTTATTCATAGGATACCAGCATAATTACCAACTTGCTACTATTAGGTCTAATTTATTTCATATTACAGATCAGAAGGAAAGCAAAATCAAAGTACATTATATTAGTTACATTCCACAACTGTCATAATTCACTTTATTTCACTGCTCAGGAATTGCACATTTAGGAAAAAATCAGAAATGTTCAAACCATTTATACTGAGATGCTGGGTTCACTATACTGCAATTACTACACTTATGAGAGTGGAGCACTAAACCCATGGGGGTTATAACACCACCTGGGGGAAGGGAAGCCATCAGTTTTGATCCAAAGAAGGGGAAGTTAAGCCCAATTCCTTGGATCAAGAGCTGCTCACTGGCATCAGGGAACTTCCCTTGAGGGGAGCACCCTGTGAGGAAACAGAAGGTGAAGCTCCAGTCCACTAACCACCCCATATATTGTAGAGCTGTTACAACACAGTAATGGGGCACAAGACTGCAACATCCTTATGCTTACAAACTATATAAAAAAAATTATGAATTTATTTAATATTGATAATATTAAATGTGAATGAGTAATAATGGATAAATAGTAAACAAATGGGTTAACACTTACTGCTGAATGTGTTGTGATGTATTCTGTAATTCTCCAAGTAGATTAATAGTAGAATTCAACTGGTAAGATCGTGGCTCTACCAAGCATTCAATGTCACTCAGCAAAGTGATTTGTGTCTTAAGAGCCTCCAAAAGTTGATCTGAGGAAAAAATCATACATCTGTAAAGGCAAGCCCCATTTATACAACAGGTTAGGTTCTGGGGCACCACTGTAAAGTGTAACAGCCCTTTTTTTCACTTTGAAATGCATGTAAAAGCCTGATAACATGTTTACAATATCAAATTAAGTGAACAATAGAGCTAGACCTAAAAAAATGCATATACAGTACACACATTGCTTACCTTAAAATATTTTTGTACTCAGCTGATAGTGAGTGGTGAATATATTTACTGTAGGTAGCCTGAATAAATGAAGAATGGGTATAATTGAAAACTGCTATTAGTGAAATGCTGTAATGTGGGGCCCTCCTGTATATCTTTAGCCCTTCCAGTGTCAGTCCCATTGTATTGTGGTTTTGAAGCCAGTGTCGGTCCCGTAGTATGACGCCACGAGTTCAGCCCACTCAAAATAAGCTGTGAGTGGTAAATTTAGGCCTAGATATGAAAGAATGGGTCTATGCAGCAAGTGTGCATCATATAAAAAAAATCCTGCATCAGGCAGTGCAAAATGAGAAAAAAACTGTTTTTGGTTTAAAACAGTGAATTTGCAGTGTATTTTTGTATGGCTTCTATGGTTGTATGCTTGGTTTCTTGGTCTCAATTGTAAGAATAGAAGATATATTACAGGAATAGAGATGATTTTGATTCGTTTCAGGACTGAAAGTAGCTTGAAAGTGAGCTCAAAGTAACAGAATGATGTCATTTGTCCAATACACATCCAACTGGCCAGTCTAATACACATTTAGGAATGCATTGACATTATTTATACAATTACAATAATGCAGTAGTCTGCATAACAGTAAATCTTCTATTTTTGTGTGAATAAAAATTAAAAATGAAAAGCAAGAGTAATATAAGAGGGGCCTGGAGACGTCACTAGGGAACAGGAAATGTTTATTTAGTGTTAGGAATGTCTACATTGTTTATTGTGGACCCTATTTTCAAATTGGAAAATTGTTTAATTTTGTATGAAATTGGCCAAATTACTGATTTCTGATCACTTTATTGGATAGTTGAAATAAGTAAATAGGCGGTTTCTTGTACTCAGTCGATAGAAGGAGTACTGATGAAATAGCTACAAGTTTGGTGGACTGGAACAATGGCATTGGCCAAAAGTAAGAGCACAAAGTGGGCGAAACTGCTGATGCATAAATATCGCCAAGACCGCTTACTTTTATTTATTTTTTTATTAACACATCAGCCATTTCCCACCAAGGTAAGGTGGCCCAAAAAAGAAAAACTTTCACCATCATTCACTCCATTACTGTCTTGCAAGAGGTGCACTTATACTACAATTATAAAACTGCAACATTAACACTCCTCCTTCAGAGTGCAGGCATTGTACTTCCCATCTCCAGGACTCAAGTCCAGCCTGCCGGTTTCCCTGAATCCCTTCATATTTGTCTCCATTCGCTATCTAACACACTCATGCATACTTTCTTTTACATACCCTACCAAACTCATCCACCTACCTCTGCAACTTCTCTTCAGAATCTCCCAAAAGCAGTGTCATCAGCAAAGAACAACTGTGACAACTCGTAAAAACTTTTCAACACTTTCAATAACTTGCCTCCTATTCCATACATTTGCAACAGCTACCACATTGTCCCCCTATCCATCCTGTCATACACCTTTTCCAAATCCATAAATGCCACAAAAACCTCTTTACCCTTATCCAAATAATGTTCACCTATAAGTTTCACTGTAAACACCCT
Source organism: Cherax quadricarinatus (assembly GCF_038502225.1). Classification (NCBI taxonomy): domain Eukaryota; kingdom Metazoa; phylum Arthropoda; class Malacostraca; order Decapoda; family Parastacidae; genus Cherax; species Cherax quadricarinatus. The sequence goes on along the minus strand of NC_091324.1, from coordinate 27,350,750 downwards.
TCCTAAAGCCTCCTACTCTCCATCTTAGTAAGCTCTTAATTCTTTCAATAATAACTACCATACACTTTACCAGGTATACTCAACAGACTTATATCCCTACAATTTTTGCACTCTCTTTTGTCTCCTTTGCCTTTATACAAGGGAACTATGCATGCTCTCTGCCAAATCCCTATGTACCTTACCCTCTTCCATACATTTATTAAATAAAAGCACCACCACCCCAGAACTATATCCCCACCTGCTTTTAACATTTCTATTTTTATCCCATCAATCCCAGCTGCCTTACCCCCTTTCATTCTACCCACTGCCTCATGAACTTTCCCCACACTCACAACTAGCTCCTCCTCACTCCTACAAGGTGTTATCCCTCTTTGCCCTATACACGAAATCACAGTTTCCCTATCTTCATCAACATTTAACAATTCCTCAAAATATTCCCTCCATCTTCCTGATACCTCTAACTCTCCATTTAATAACTCTCCGCTCCTACTTTTAACTGTCAAATCCGTTTGTTCTCTAGGTTTCCTCAACTTATTAATCTCACGCCAAAAGTTTTTCTTGTTTTCAACAAAATTTGTTGATAACATTTCACCCACTCTCTCATATGCTCTCTTTTTACATTGCTTCACCCCTCTCTTAACCTCTCTTTTCCTCTTCACATACTCCTCCCTCCTTGCATCACTTCTACTTTGTAAAAACCTCTCATAAACTAACTTTTTCTCGCTTACTAATCTCTCTACATCATTCCCTCCCACACCCACTTTCCTGTAACCACACACTAACAGGTGTGTGGTAACACTTCTCCAGGTGCATATACGCTTACTATAACCCACTTTTCACATCCAACCTTTATTTTACTCCACATAATCCTTGAATTAATACATTTATGCTCCCTCTTTTTCTGCTATAGCTTATCCTTCAACATTATTAGTACTCCTTCTTTAGCCCTAACTATTTGACACCCCTGACCTAATCCCATTTATTTCTCTCCACTGAAACTCTCCCACCCCCTTCAGCTTTGTTTCACTTAAAGCCAGGACATCCAGCTTCTTCTCATTCATAACATCCACATTCATCTCTTTCTTATCATTCGAACAACATCCACACACATTCAGACATCCCACTTTGACAATTTTTTTCTTATTATTATTTTTAGTAATCATTACAGGAAAAGGGGTTACTAGCCCAATGTTCCCGGCATTTTAGTTGACTTTTGCAACACACATGGCTCACGGAGGAAATATTCTTATTCCACTTCCCCATGGACATAAAAGGAAAAGTAATAACAACAAAAACTTACTTTCTTTCAACACACCGGCCGTATTCCGAGGCAGGGTGGCCCAAAAGAAAAAATGAAAGTTGCTCCTTTTACATTTAGTAATATATACAGGAGAAGAGGTTGCTAGCCCCTTGCTCCTGGCATTTTAGTCGCCTCTTACAACACGCATGGCTTACGGAGGAAGAATTCTGTTCCACTTCCCCATGGAGGTAAGAGGAAATAAACAAGAACAAGAACTAGAAAGAAAATAGAAGAAAACCCAGAGGAGTGTGTGTATATATGCTTGTACATGTATGTGAAGTGTGACCTAAGTGTAAGTAAGTAGAAGCAGCTAGACGTACCTGAAATCTTGCATGTGTATGAGACAATAAAAAGACACCAGCAATCCTACCATCGTGTAAAACAATTACAGGCTTCCATTTTACACTCGCTTGGCTGGACTGTAGTACCTCCCTGGGTGGTTGCTGTCTACCAACCTACTACCTAACAACAAAAACTATTAAGATAAAATCAAAGAAAAATCAGATGTGTATAAATAAATGTGTACGTGTATGTGTAGTGTGACCTAAGTAGTAAGTAGAAGTAGTAAGACATACCTGTAATCTTGCATATTTATGAGACAGACAGAAGACACCAGCAATCCTACCATCATGTAAAACAATTACAGGTTATCGTTTTACACTCACTTGGCAGGATGGTAGTACCTCCCTGGGTAATTGCTGTCTACCAACCTACCTAGATGTGTGTATGTGTATGTATGCATGTGCATGCCTGTGTAGTGTGACCTAAATGTAAGCAGAAGTAGCAAGATATACCTGTTATCCAGCATGTTTATGAGACAGAAAAACGAACACCAGCAATCCTACCATCATGTAGAGCAGCTACAGGTTTCTGTTTCACACTCACTTGGCAGGATAGTAGCACCTCCCTGGGCAGTTGCTATCTACCAACCTACTACTATAACCACTAACTTTGTGAGAGCATAATTCCATACATTTTCCATCAAATTTTGTACTTTTGGTTTCATTACCTTTGGAAAAAGATTCTATATCATTTCATGATAAAATAATTTTTTTTTTTTTAAATTCTTCCACCCTGAGAGCAAATCTGAGAGCAGGGGTCTCAACGCTGAAAGGGTTAAATAATACCAAGACACGAACCTTAATATACAAGCAATGAGTATACCACTACACATTTAACGCACACTAGAAAGACAAAGTTAACCAGTTCTATTGCAGACTTGTTATCTATGTATATCTTTGTAACACCATTTACTTAGCAATGTAAATTAGGAATCAAGATACACTATCAAAGATGTATCTCCCTATAACTACAAGCTAAAGTAAATCCACATCCACTAAATAAGGAGCAAAAGAAAAAAATATACTGTTAAGATAAATATCAGCCAATAAGCAAAATACACAGGTAAATTTACAAGACAATGCATAAAAATGACAATCTCAGGGGTCAAATGGTCTTCTTGAGCTCCTCTGGGGTTGAAGAGTCATCTTTAGCCCCTCTTGGGTTAAAAGGTTGTCTTGAGCTCAAGGATTAGTCTTATGTCTTTAGTTAGAATAAATGAGCTCTCAGAATTGTCATATGCTACATGAACAACAAAAAGAAATACAGTAGAGGTGATTATGGTGTCGTTTTGTCATCACTTCTATGATATGATTTATACTAAATGATTATGATAACTTATGAAATCCATTTTTTCCTGGGAAACAAGCACTGTATAACCTTTACAGGTTTAGTGCTTTAATTATAATAACAATATCTCCATGTCTGCTACGGTAAGAAACAATCAGTACCAGGATCAAGCCTTCGGGTACCAGACTTTGTTAACTACCACTATCACTTGGAAATCTGAAATCCATTACCCTACTTTTCCAGTTATACCTATTAACTTCATTTTACAGGCTATCACTCCATGGTCACATTTCTTAATTCTGTTTAAACTTGAAAAGTAGTGTATTAATCATGAATATTAATTTTTTCACAAGAATGATTTACCATACAAAATTCAAGCACTCTTTGCCTTCCTTGCCTCACTCTTCAGGAAGAGAGGCACTATATATTATTAATTTTTTTATAATATAATTCCCATTTGTAATATTCTGTGAAGGGATTCAGGGAAACTGGTTAGCTGGACCCGAGTCCTGGATGTAGGAAGTACAATGCCTACACTTTAAAGGAGGGGGTTTTGTATACTGACTGAAGTGACATCTAACCTGTCATATCTGGGCATCTCTGCAAAGATAGTGATTATGTGTGAATGATGGTGAAAATGTTTCTTTCTTTTTTGGGTCACCCTGCCTTGGTGGGAGACGGCCAACATGTTGAACAAGAAAAAAAAAAACATCTGTGCTAAACCATCAACAAAAAACATTTGTTGTCACAAGCCTATTGAATCCAATTTATTAATTATATAATGTTTCAATTACTTACCTCTGTATTTATTATGATTCTCTGGAACGTAAAGATTATCCATCTTCACCTGGTGAAGATTCTTTGCCAATTCTTGACTCATTACCTGTGTAGCTTCTTCACATGCTGGTAGACCATCTGCAGTTGAAAAAAAAAATTAGTTACATACACACACACACACACACACACACACACAGACGGTGGTAGAGAGGGAGGGGGTGGGAGTGAGAAAAGGAGAGAGAGAAATTTATACAAAATTAATATAAACTAAATATGCAAGATTTTATTATATCTAACTATCCTTGTAAATGGAATGATAAGTATGGAATACTAAAGTCCCGCAGTGCTAAGCCAATGATTGCTGTTGCATGCCATGGAACCAGAAATGCCCTTTCAACACATTTGTCATGCTCTTGTTATAGTGGCAGCACTGCTGACTAGGTCATTTTATTTCCCTAGTGAATAAAATAACTACAATATTCAGTTTTTACTCACCAACTACAGTCTGGAGTAGATCAGATTGCATTTTGTGAGCTTCGCTAACTCTCTGGTGATGAAGGATGAGATCTCTCACCTGTTTTCGCTCACTTAATTCTCTCTGTTTTTCATTCACTAGCTGCTCCAGGAACAACAGCTGAATCTTGTGAATAAACAATGCTATTAGCTTAATATAGAAATAAATCTACTTCTGTACACTGATCAAATTTCTCAACGCACTGTAACAAGACATCAGTATTTACTGCTGACAAAAATGTCATATTTCGTTGGAAGATTTCTCTTGGTAGTTAACATAACACATGTGGCTATTTTTTTTTCTAACATTAATACAGAATACACTACATTAAACCATCAATTAACACAAGCTATAACACTTTTTCAACATTAGCATGGATGAAAAATTGAGGCATATTTTCAATGAGCAGCAAACCATCATTTAATATGGGGTAAATTTAGGGAAAATAGCTAAAAGAAGGTAAACATGAAAGGCAATACGTAATTGATAATTTCACAAACTACTCAATCTTGTGCCTTCAACAGTCACTTATCCCAAGTGCAATTATACACATGATGAATGTAGGAGTGAGGAAGAGCCAGTTGTGAGTGTGGGGGAAGTTCGTGAGGCAGTAGGTAAAATGAAAGGGGGTAAGGCAGCCGGGATTGATGGGATAAAGATAGAAATGTTAAAAGCAGGTGGGGATATAGTTTTGGAGTGGTTGGTGCAATTATTTAATAAATGTATGGAAGAGGGTAAGGTACCTAGGGATTGTCAGAGAGCATGCATAGTTCCTTTGTATAAAGGCAAAGGGGACAAAAGAGAGTGCAAAAATTATAGGGGGATAAGTTTGTTGAGAGTACCTGGTAAAGTGTATGGAAGAGTTATTACTGAAAGAATTAAGAGTAAGACGGAGAATAGGATAGCAGATGAACAAGGAGGCTTTAGGAAAGGTAGGGGGTGTGTGGACCAGGTGTTTACAGTGAAACACATAAGTGAACAGTATTTAGATAAGGCTAAAGAGGTCTTTGTGGCATTTATGGATTTGGAAAAGGCGTATGACAGGGTGGATAGGGGGGCAATGTGGCAGATGTTGCAGGTGTATGGTGTAGGAGGTAGGTTACTGAAAGCAGTGAAGAGTTTTTACGAGGATAGTGAGGCTCAAGTTAGAGTATGTAGGAAAGAGGGAAATTATTTCCCAGTAAAAGTAGGCCTTAGACAAGGATGTGTGATGTCACTGTGGTTGTTTAATATATTTATAGATGGGGTTGTAAGAGAAGTAAATGCGAGGGTCTTGGCAAGAGGCATGGAGTTAAAAGATAAAGAATCGCACACAAAGTGGGAGTTGTCACAGTTGCTCTTTGCTGATGACACTGTGCTCTTTGGAGATTCTGAAGAGAAGTTGCAGAGATTGGTGGATGAATTTGGTAGGGTATGCAAAAGAAGAAAATTAAAAGTGAATACAGGAAAGAGTAAGGTTATGAGGATAACAAAAAGATTAGGTGATGAAAGATTGGATATCAGATTGGAGGGAGAGGGTATGGAGGAGGTGAATGTATTCAGATATTTGGGAGTGGACGTGTCAGCGGATGGGTCTATGAAAGATGAGGTGAATCATAGAATTGATGAGGGGAAAAGGGTGAGTGGTGCACTTAGGAGTCTGTGGAGACAAAGAACTTTGTCCTTGGAGGCAAAGAGGGGAATGTATGAGAGTATAGTTTTACCAACGCTCTTATATGGGTGTGAAGCATGGGTGATGAATGTTGCAGCGAGGAGAAGGCTGGAGGCAGTGGAGATGTCATGTCTGAGGGCAATGTGTGGTGTGAATATAATGCAGAGAATTCGTAGTTTGGAAGTTAGGAGGAGGTGCGGGATTACCAAAACTGTTGTCCAGAGGGCTGAGGAAGGGTTGTTGAGGTGGTTCGGACATGTAGAGAGAATGGAGCGAAACAGAATGACTTCAAGAGTGTATCAGTCTGTAGTGGAAGGAAGGCGGGGTAGGGGTCAGCCTAGGAAAGGTTGGAGGGAGGGGGTAAAGGAGGTTTTGTGTGCGAGGGGCTTGGACTTCCAGCAGGCATGCGTGAGCGTGTTTGATAGGAGTGAATGGAGACAAATGGTTTTTAATACTTGACGTGCTGTTGGAGTGTGAGCAAAGTAACATTTATGAAGGGGTTCAGGGAAACCGGCAGGCCGGACTTGAGTCCTGGAGATGGGAAGTACAGTGCCTGCACTCTGAAGGAGGGGTGTTAATGTTGCAGTTTAAAAACTGTAGTGTAAAGCACCCTTCTGGTAAGACAGTGATGGAGTGAATGATGGTGAAAGTTTTTCTTTTTTGGGCCACCCTGCCTTGGTGGGAATCGGCCAGTGTGATAATAAAAAAAAATAAAAAATGAATGTGTTAGTGATTGATAATTGTGAAAGTACACTAATTAATAAAGAAAGTGAAGGAATAACCTTGTTGCACTACCATGATAAAAATTTTTGTTGGAAGTTCATAGGAGCATCATAGCATATACTTTTTTGTCATCGATACTGAGGCTGGGAGACAACACTCTCATCTTCGCATTGGACACACTTGTCTAACTCATGGGTATCTCATGGAGAGGCGTCCTGTTCCACTTTGTGAGAATAGTTTAGTTCCTGTTTCAATTTCCCACATTCTACTGAACTGACCTGTCTATCAACGAGCACACAGAATTTTTCTCCGACACTGTCACTGCTCTAATGCCCTTACTTCATTTTTCCTCCTTGCTGACAGACCCACCTTTGACACAGAGTCCCTCTTTGACTTTTTGATAGCAATTGATTTATTACACAAACTTTGATAATCCTTCCTTTAGCACTCCTCACAGCCCCTCCTAACTTTACCTTTATTGTCATCTCCACCCTCATTTATCCTTAGATCCTGCATCAATTCCTACCCTGCAGTGCTGTATGACCCTGGTAGGTTAAGCATTTCCTTTTGATTATAATAATAATAATACACCATGAGATGGACATAGACCCTCAGGTCATCATAACCTTTAAAACCAACAATGACAACAGCAATAAGATGGACATACAGACCCTGAGTTGTTGAAATTCTTAAACCCACCCATAACAACAGGACATGGTGATAATCTGAGTTTAGTTATTTTGCTCATTTTTCACAGCTTTTGGGCTAGCTGGTACTCATATTATGGTGGGTATTACCTTGAGAATATTTATTTGCTGAAAAATCTTGTCTTATGGGACAATAATATTTTTCCCCCCCCAGGTGACTGTGGAGGCAGATGATAATTATGGAACTGCCTGTCATATGCTTGCACAAGTATTGTACAGGGTCACATCAATCCTCCCCACACGTTTTGCATCAACAAGCAATGACAACCATAATGTAATGGATAGAAACTTTATTATTTTTGAGCCATGATAAATTACAATGCTTTAAAACCTGCCATTTTTGGGGGTCTAAGGTTTGTAACCCTATTTTTCCCATATATTCTTCAGTTAATTTAACATGCCTTTTTTTAATACACACCATTTCAGGAACATGACTGTGTTAATCGATGGCCAACTGTACATAAATTATCTGTACCATTTCCTTAATTACTATATTTTAGGCCATTAATTTCTCAGTTCTTAATCTTTATCTTTTCATTCTTGGCATTTTAACAACTACTGCACTTGCTACAGTTACAATGTCTGCACAAATCCAGGATGTACAGATTCTTATCTGTGGGAAGTGCAATGGCTGCACTTTAAAGAAGGGTTTGGGATATCTGCTGTTTGGAGTGACATCTAAACTGCTGTATCTATGCATCTTTGCAAAGACTGATTATGTGTGAAAGATAGTGAAAGTATTTCTTTCTTTTTTTTTGGGCCACCCTACCTCGGTGTGAGATGGCCAGCATTAAAAAAAATCTAGCAATGATGACCACAGTGGATGTGTTCTAATATAGAAGAAAATATAAGTGAGAAGGTTCCCAATTAACTCTTAAACTGTCCAAACATAGATCTATGTTCACGCGCATAGCGCTCCAGCCATAATTTTCTCCATTTGAAAGCATGTAAAAAAAAGTAGATCTACGTTCAGAGTGCTACACATGTGAACGTAGATCTACGTTTGGACAGTTTAAGGGTTAATGACATTGATAATGTGTAGACAGTTGCATAATGCTCATCACCATTATTACCAAGGCCATTGAACTATCACAATTATTACTAAGACCACTGAACTATCTTAACCCTTTGACTGTCGCGACCCCCAATCCTGAGGTGTCTCCTGGTGTCGCAAAATTTCAAAAAAAAAAAAAAATCATTTTTTCTTATGAAATGATAGAGAATCTTTTCCCAATTGTAATGACACAAAAAAAAAAACGAAATTTGATGGAAAACTGACGGAATTACGCTCTCGCGAAGTTAGCGACCTCGGTGATATTAACAAATTGGCGATTTCGCCCAATTTGAGCCCTATTTTCAGCTAATTCCATTGTTCCAGTGGACCAAACTCATACCTATTTCTTTAGAACTCCATTTTTTCTATTGATTGAGTACAAGAAACTGCCCATTTACCGATTTCAACTACCCAATAACGTGGCCAGAAATTTGCAATTTGGCCAATTTCACGAAAATTAAAAAATGTGACAATTTCAAAATAAGGTCCAGAATGAACAATGCAGACATTCCTGGCTCATCAGTCACATCTCCAGGCCCCTCTGATATTACTCTTGCTTTCTATTTTGAATTTTTATTCAAACAAAAAATAGAAGATTTAGTGTTATGCAGACTACTGCAATATTGTAATAATTGTACAAATAATGTCAACCCATTCATGACTGCATATTAGAATGGCTAGTTGGACATTTATTTGTTTACTTTTGAACACTGGTAAAAATCAAACATTTCCCCTACTTTGAGCTCCATTTCAAGGTTCTTTTTATAGTAAAACCAATCAAAATCACCTCTATTTCTATAATATGTTTTCCATTCTATCAACTGAGACTAAAAAAACGAGAATACAATCATAAATACTGTACAGAAATAGACCACAAAGTTGGCATTTTAATTAAAAAAATGTTCAGTTTTTTTTTTCTCATTATGCACTGCGTGCTCCAGGATTTTTTTTATATGGTGCACACTTGGCAGACGATGCACCATCCCCCCAATGAAAAGCAGGGGTGTCACTAGCACATTAAGAGACCATACAATAAGTGTCAGGGGCCCAAGACTGTTCAACTGCCTCCCAGCACACATAAGGGGGATTACCAACAGACCCCTGGCAGTCTTCAAGCTGGCACTGGACACGCACCTAAAGTCAGTTCCTGATCAGCCGGGCTGTGGCTCGTACGTTGGTTTGCGTGCAGCCAGCAGCAACAGCCTGGTTGATCAGGCTCTGATCCACCAGGAGGCCTGGTCACAGACCGGGCTGCGGGGGCGTTGACCCCCGGAACTCTCTCCAGGTAAACTCCAGGTAAACTGACCACACAGACCCATTCTCTCACATGTGGGCCTACCAGCTTTCTCCTGCTCGATTTGAAGCCGCTAAAATTTATGGGTATATATACGTCAAACACGTTACCTCGTAAGACGTATATATATGGCTGAAACAGTCAAAGGGTTAACCTTATCAAAAATATAACAGATTTGCACTCAATATTAAAGTCAGAGAAGGGACAAGCAGGAGTGAGTTATTGTTATGAATTAACTCATTTCTAATAACGTATTGTACTAACTAAAACACTACAAAATTGTCAGAATTTTAAAAATTTAACTTAAGTGAACATATAATTTTTTACCACATTGATGGTTCACCCCGAAGTAGGATGATTATGATGGAATTATATTTATGAATGCAGATTCTACAAGGAATTAAAACAGCAAAAAATTAAAAATAAAGTCATACCTGTGCATTTTTAAGTTGAACATTGAAGGCATCTTCACTGTAAGTATCAACATAGGCCCACTGTAGGTAACTCATGTATTCCTTCTCTAACTCCTCTGTAGTAACTTCATGAAAAATGCTGCTGCCACTGTTTTGCTGTAAAACAATTTTATATATATTTTGATAAATACAGGATTTTTTTTTTCCTCAACAAGTCGGCCGTCTCCCACCAAGGCAGGGTGACCCAAAAAATAAAGAAAATTCCCAAAAAGAAAATACTTTCATAACCACTCAACACCTTCACCCCACCCACACACAATCACTGTCTTTGCAGAGGCGCTCAGAATACAACAGTTCAGAAGCATGTACGTAAAAAGATACACAACATATCCCTCCAAACTGCCAATATCCCAAACCCCTCCTTTAAAGTGCAGGCATTGTACTTCCCATTTCCAGGACTTAGTCTGGCTATATAAAAATAACTGGTTTCCCTGAATCCCTCCACTAAATATTACCCTGCTCACACTCCAACAGCTCGTCAGGTCCCAAATACCATTTGTCTCCATTCACTCCTATCTAACATGCTCATGCACGCTTGCTGGAAGTCCAAGCCCCTCACCCACAAAACCTCCTTTAATCCCTCCCTCCAACCTTTTCAAGGACAACCCCTACCCCACCTTCCTTCCCCTACAGATTTATAGGCTCTCCATGTCATTCTACTTTGATCCATTCTCTCTAAATGACCAAACCACCTCAAGAACCCCTCTTCAGCCCCCTGTCTAATACATTTATTAACTCTACACCTCCTAATTTCCACACTCCAAATTTTCTGTATAATATTCACACCACACATTGCCCTTAGACAGGACATCTCCACTGCCTCCAACTGCCTCCTTGCTGAAGCATTTACAACCCAAGTTTCACACCCATATAAGAGTGTTGGTACTACCATACTTTCATACATTCACTTCTCTGCCTCCATAGATAACATTTTTTGTCTCCACATATACCTCAACGCACCACTCGCCTTTTTTCTTTCATCAATTCTACGATTAACCTCATCCTTCATAAATCCATCCGCTGACACGTCAACTCCTAAATATCCGAAAACATTCAGATATAAATACAGTGGACCCCCGCATAACGATTACCTCCGAATGCGACCAATTATGTAAGTGTATTTATGTAAGTGCGTTTGTACGTGTATGTTTGGGGGTCTGAAATGGACTAATCTACTTCACAATATTTCTTATGGGAACAAATTCGGTCAGTACTGGCACCTGAACATACTTCTGGAGTGAAAAAAAATCGTTAACCGGGGGTCCACTGTATTGGCAATTTGGAGGGATATACTGTGTATTTTTATACATATATACTTCTAAACTGTTGTATTCTGGGCACCTCTGCAAAAACTGATTATGTGTGAGTGAGGTGAAAGTGTTGAATGATGATGAAAGTATTTTCTGCCTTGGTGGGAGACGGCCGACTTGTTGAAAAAATAAAAAAATAAAATAAATATTAAAAAAAATTAACAAAACAATCAATAACCGAGCATCCAGTATTACAAGCACATAAAGGTACAACAGTTATGTAATTTTTTTTTTTTTAACAAGTCGGCTGTCTCCCACCGAAGCAGGGTGACCCAAAAAGAAAGAAAATCCCCAAAGAGAAAATACTTTCATCATCATTCAACACTTTCACTTCACTCACACATAATCATTGTTTTTGCAGAGGTGCTCAGAACACAACAGTTTAGAAGCATATATGTATAAAGATACACAACATATTCCTTCAAACTGCCAATATCCCAAACCCCTCCTTTAAAGTGCAGGCATTGTACTTCCCATTTCCAGGACTCAAGTCCGGCTATATAAAAATAACAGGTTTCCCTGAATCCCCATATACAGTACTTAATTTTAAAAAATCAGCAATTATTTTAATCAATCAGCATATTTTGTGGTTGAGAAAGGATAGAAATCTTGTACAATGCACCCCCTCGAAGGGCATGAGTAAACTGCAAATTTGAGGTGCTAGTTAGGACCTACCATAACTGGGTTAGAATAGTGAACTTCCAATTACAACACTTAGCCTGCTCATGGTATGAATTGTAGCACGAGCCTGGCCTTCACTGCCCATACAAAACTGAGAATCCGATGGGGCTACCACCAATGAAGTAGACATCACTAGATGTTGAAGAGCCATGAGGACAGGATATACATTAGTTCAAGAGTGAGGAGAAGCACTGACTGGAAGGGTCTTTGACCTAACAGAATATTGTAAAATCAACACTTCGTAGTTTTTGACACGTGTATACAGTGGACCCCTGGTTAACGATATTTTTTCATTCCAGAAGTATGTTCAGGTGCCAGTACTGACCGAATTTGTTCCCATAAGGAATATTGTGAAGTAGATTAGTCCATTTCAGACCCCCAAACATACACGTACAAATGCACTTACATAAATACACTTACATAATTGGTCGCATTGGGAGGTGATCGTTAAGCGGGGGTCCACTGTACATCAGGACTGGCTGTAATGTTCTTGGATTCTTATGAAAGAAAATTAGCACATGACAGTATCAGTAAGAGATGCTCATGTAACCACAATAACTGGCCAAAGTGAAAAGATATAGCAGAGAAATAGGAATGAAATACAAGCTCACAGAGGTCTACAAGTTGCATCTGACAATACAGCTAACAAGCACAACACACAGCTAGTGTACAGCTGTGGGGGGACCTATTCCACAGCAGAGGCTTGTACATGGACAGAATGTCCAAGAACAGAGGGCAGAACCCACTTGGGGTGAAAATTGCAAGGATGACACTATTCCTTCTAGGCAGCAGGTTGGTAGACAACAACCACCCAGGGAGGTACTACAGTCCTGCCAAGCAAGTGTAAAATGAAAGCCTGTAATTGTTTTACATGATGGTAGGATTGCTGGTGTCCTTTTTTCCATCTTATAAACGTGCAAGATTTCAGGTTCATCTTGCTACTTCTACTTACACTTAGGTCACACTACACACACATGTACAAGCATATACATGTATATATACACACTCCTTTGGGTTTTCTTCTATTTTTTTCTAGTTCTTATTTTTGTTTATTTTATCTTATCTCCATGGGAAAGTGGAACAGAATTCTTCCTCCGTAAGCTATGCATGTTGTAAGAGGCGACTAAAATGCCAGGAGCAAGGGGCTAGTAACCCCTTCTCCTGTATAAATTACTAAATTTAAAAAGAGAAACTTTTGTTTTTCTTTTTGAACCACCCTGCCTTGGTGGGATACAGCCAGTTTGTTTAAAGAAGAGACTATTCCCATCACAATTCCCTTCCAAAAAAGCCACCCAATACATGGTCTCTCAGACCATTCACCAAGCTTAGGTGTGGTCATTCACTTCAAGTGCCATCAAAATAGTAGCAGCTGTAAGGAGAAGCAGCAGCTAAGGCAACACTTCAACAGGCTAGGATCTAAGCAAGACATGCACAACACTTGGGTATTGTTATCTGCCAAAACACTGAAAGAAATTGAGGTAATTTTGAGGTTTTCAGTCCCTCAGCCTTCATAAAAGGGAGTGAACACCTCAAAATTATGTTTCTGCTTCTTCCACTTTCTCTAGTATTAAATCAGCTCTGTTCACCTAAAGAAGCCTGATGTGTATGTGAAACAGTCTGGCAAATAAAGACACCAAAGAGTTGCCTGTGTGTCTCATTCTCATTTGCCAGTATAATAAACCATAAATAATATAAGACCTGCAGTGGTGGTTATGGAGGAATCCTTATGGGATGTCTACAGGAATGACTGCCAGCTTCCCAGGAAACAACAGGAGCTGGCCTACATCTTAATTCATTCCAATATGCTTAGCATTTTTAACAAATTCAAAATTTATGTTGACCAAAAGACTTACTGACAAATCATTTTCGCTGACAGAAGAGAGAATGGTTGCATCGCCAGTTTTACTTCCACTGCTGTTACTATCCAACCTGATAGCAGATATATCAGGAAGCTCAGGGAGGACAACTCCAGTTATATCCAACTTGCGACCACCAGGAGCCAAACCTCCCACCAGTGTAGTGCTGAGGATACATAAATTATACAATGTAGAGCACTAAACATTATCCTTTATATACTGCATTATAATTTTTTCTTCTTAACATGCAGAGGCACTCAGATACGACAGTTTAGACATCCCTCCAGACTGCCAATATCTTAAACCCCTCCTTTAATTAAAGTGCAGGCATTGTGCTTCCCATTTCCAAGACTCAAGTCCGGTTAACTGGTTTCCCTGAATCCCTTCACAAAATATATTACCCTGCTCACACTCCAACAGCTCGTCAGATCCCAAAAACCATTCATCTCCATTCACTCCTATCTAACACGCACACGCACGCTTGCTGGAAGTCCAAGCCCCTCGCCCACAAAACCCCCTTTACCCCCTCCCTCCAACCTTTTCAGGGACAACCCTTACCCCACCTTCCTTATTTGAAAGGATCCCTTTGAACAAAGAAATTATGCAGGATTTATAAAATTGAATAAGACTGCTGTGCTTAAGAGGACTATAAAGGAATAGATCTAAAACATAATAAAGATAAAAGGGGTAACAGAGAAATTCTGGAAAGCCTACACTGCGGTAAAGATGGTAGTCGCAGACTTTCAATTGCAAGGACGCCGGTTCAGGCCCTATAAGTTTTACACATTTTCTTAATGTCACAAAATGGTGAGAGTCTTTTCAGAGCTTTAAAACTATTCAAGGGTATGAAATATATATATGTATATAGCAGTATAAATTTGAACTGAATTTTGTTAAACATTTTACTTAATCCTGAATTATGTCTGGCCCATCTACACAGATGCTTGGACTGTAACTAAAAGGTCCCACTTCTAACAAATGCCTCATTGGTATCAAGTGTAGTAAATACTACTTGTGAAAACATCACCAGTTCAAGTAAAAAGGTAATTTATGAGTATAGTATTTTATAACAAATTCTGACGCAGTTTTGACCGGCTTGCCTGAAGACAGTTACTATACTGTACTTGTAAACAGGTTGACAGCATCAGGTCGCTAAGCAAATTTGCTTTCACTGCAATATACACTCAAAAGGATGTCCAGGAAAAATTAGCTTTTAAAATGAATGAAGGATAGAGAAAGCTAATCACTACTTTAATGAAAATTGTTAAATGTGATATCTCATTCCAGAAGAATGTTCATACACTATTAAGAGATAACATTTAAAACTCACATACTGGATTTCCAGCTAATGCATCATATTAATAATATGAACCAAACAAACCAGGGGAGCCTAGATTCAGTTATTGCCAAGAGAAGGATGCCAAATACTGGGTCTCAAAGAGATACCAACCACAGGCATTCACTTAAATGTAAACTGACAGCACAATAAGCTGCATTAAGCCTCCAAAATGGACTATACAGATTAATATTTTTTATATGTACAGTACCATTTTTTTTTTTAACCCAACAGCCATCTTCTAACAAGACAGGATGACCCAGAGAAGAAAACACATTCGACAATATTCACTTAACTGCCATCTTTCCAGAAGTGTGCAGACATCACAGTCAGATTACCCTCTGATTGCAACATTCCCACCCCTTCTTCGGAATGCTGGCACCGCTCTTCCCACCTCCAGGACTCGAGTCTGGTTAACCAGTCTTCCAGAATCTCTTCAAAATGTTACCTTGCCTCCAACAGCACACCTATTAAAAACTACTTGTCTCCATGCACTTTTATCTAACACACTCACACAAGCCTGTTAGATGTTCAAACCCCTAAAATTCAGAGCCTCTTGTATCCCCTTCCTCCATCCATTTCCTGAGATGACCCTTTTTTCTCTTCCCTTCCACCCCAGAGTTATACATTCTCTCCAACCTTTCCCTCTCCATCCTCTCTATATGCCCATACCATGACACTGCCTCCTCAGCCCTCTGAATTATACCCTTGGTCACTCCACATTTTCTTTTGATTTTTATGCTCTGAATTATCTGCATGATATTCATATCACACACTGCTCTCAAAGATGGCACCTCTGCTGCCTTCAGCCTCCTTTTCATTAAAGCAAAAAATGGACGACTGAATTTAATTTCAATAAATGTCATGTAATGGAAATGGGAGAAAGGAAAATTAGAGGAAACCAGTTAGCCAGACTATATCCTAGAGGTAGGATATACAGTGTCTGCACACCACAGGGGTGGGGATGTTGCAGTTCGATAAGTCACTTGAATTGTCATGTGTGCATTTATGGCTACTGAAGGAATGATGGTAGTTTCCTTTTTTAGTTACTACCTTGGTAGGAGGCTGCATGTGTTAAAAAATAGAAAAGAGTAATTACTTACCTGAAAACATTCTCATAATTCTTTACAGCAGTTAAATCTGAGAGCATGGTGGCATTTAGAACAGTAGAGTGTAATTTAGCATTGCTAGCCTGTATAGATGAAGCCCTGGATGACTTCTTTGCATCTAGTTTATTTGATTTTGATTCTAGATTAGCTTGTGGCAAAAGAGAAGCTCCTTGATGGCTAGCCTGACTTCCTGATCCTGATATTTTTAGCACACTTGAAGATCGACTTGTGGGGCCAAGTTTTGATGCATGTGTTGATCTGTGAAACAGAGTCAGTTGAATCCATTATACATAATTATTCACCACATATATATCAGCTACTGAATAAAATTACATTGCTTTATAAATCTCAAGTTAGACAAAATCAACAGAAAATTAAAAAACAAAATACGTATATATGATTCACAATTATACTGACAAGCTACTGTGATGCAAGCTCAGACTGTTAGAAGCTACAGAGACGAACGATGTCACCCTAATCCTTAAACCCGACAAAATACTGTTAGTAGATATAAAGTGTTGGCATCATAAGCCAGAAACAATTCAGTTTCAATTATGTCAATTCTTGAAATATTTTCTTAATATGGATTTCATAAAATTGTTTTTTTTACAGTAAATTTTACAAGCTGTACATATCTAAAAGTAATAATAAAAACATCATCCCAACAGCATTTCTGCATCATGTACAGGTATTGGCTTAATGTCCACTGCTCATTAAAAATTATTTGAGACACTATTTTAATACTACTCCCATGGGAATTTTGCTACTTGAAAATATTCAATGAAAACAGTCAAATGACCAGATGCTGATGTTTTGTATTTTCTAAGTTAGCTAGTAAACCTCATTAAACTGTTTGTGTGTTTTATTCATCCTTCCCCATTTTTTTTTTTGCAAAGACTGTATAAGAGAAATGTTAAGTGCTTTCATTTATCCACAATATTTCTTCAACATGCAACTAAAGCCTGTATCTTTCCTTACCTCACAGGCTTTGGTTTTTGAATTTGTTTCTTCCCTAAAATGGATGTACTTGTTGTCAGAGTATTGTTGAGGCCACTCTTCTGAAGTCTACTATAGCCAGCACTGTTGGATTTATTACCACTGCTATTACTTCCGCCACTGCTGTCCTTTGAAATGGCACCTGCAGTTTTAAATCGTGACTGAACAATCCTGGTTGTCGGTCGTTTTACCTGCACTTTTTCCTTGCTGTGAGAATGAATATAATATAATAAAATCAGTTGCTATAGGTAATAAAAAAACTTTAATCTTTACATTTCAGTACTATACTAACCTATATACAGTACAATACAGTGCAATACAGCTCATACAAGAAATATTCACAAAACAATATTCACTGAATATCTAAGCTGTCATAAAACCATGTAATTAGCATAAAACAAAGACACTGGAGGCATGTGAGACAATGACAGAGTCCAATTAGAGCAACATTAATGACAAAAATAACTTTTTGTTTTATCATTTTTTTTAACACACCAGCCTTCTCCCAGCAAGGCAAGGTGGCCCAAAAAAGAAATGCTTTCATCATCATTCACACAATCAGTCTTTGCAGAGGCATGCCATAATACGTACTATGGTGCAAAGAATAAAAAGTTACGAGAAGAAAAATACAGCAGAATGAATTACCCAGTATTAGTAGTGTTATCAGCAACACCACTTCCGTTGTCACTTTTACTTTTACTGGGCTGTTTTCTGGTACATTTGCCAGAGAGTTCTGATGCTGACTGGCTCATACCTAAAAAAAAAACTTATTGCATAAAAATTATCCCATTTCAAAATAACTCTGACTAACATTTTGTTTGTTAAATTTTATATACAGTAGACCGTCATTTAACACTGTAGTTACATTCCTGAAAACACCGTTTTATTTAAAATCTTGTTAGGCAAAGTGAAGAACTTATGGGAAAAATAGGGTTATGTTTCTGGGAGCCCCAAAAAAAGCCAAACAATTTTTTTTTCGGCTTTCAGATCTTACAAAAATAAAAGTGAATATGTAATTGTAGTTCACTGTCGTGATGTATTATGTTGTTTTTACTGTTTAGCCCTTTCAGGGTTGGTGCCGTACTAGTACGGCTTGCACACCAGGGTTGGTGCCGTACTAGTACGCATAAATTCTAGCACCTTCAAATCTAGTGAGAGAAAGCTGGTAGGCCTACATATGAAAGAATGGGTCGACATGGTCAATGTGTGTAGTATAAAAAAATCCTGCAGCACACAGTGCATGAGAAAAAAAAAAACTCCGACTGTGTTTTTGGTTTAAAACAGTGAGTTTGCAGTGTAGTTTCGTACACTATTTATGGTTGTATTCTAGTTTTCCTGGTCTCATTTTATAGAATGGAAGACATATTACGGAAATTAAGATGATTTTGATTGGTTTCACCATGAAAAGTACCTTTCAACCCTTTCAGGGTTGGTGCCGTACTAGTACGGCTTGCACACCAGGGTTGGTGCCGTACTAGTACGCATAAATTCTAGCACCTTCAAATCTAGTGAGAGAAAGCTGGTAGGCCTACATATGAAAGAATGGGTCGACATGGTCAATGTGTGTAGTATAAAAAAATCCTGCAGCACACAGTGCATGAGAAAAAAAAAAACTCCGACTGTGTTTTTGGTTTAAAACAGTGAGTTTGCAGTGTAGTTTCGTACACTATTTATGGTTGTATTCTAGTTTTCCTGGTCTCATTTTATAGAATGGAAGACATATTACGGAAATTAAGATGATTTTGATTGGTTTCACCATGAAAAGTACCTTGAAATTGAGCTCAAAGTAGCAGAAATGTTCGATTTTTGCCAAAGTTCAAAAGTAAACAAATCACGTCATGCGTCCAATACACGTCAACTGGTGAGTCTAACATTCTTTCACAAATGCGCTGATATTATTTATACCATTTCTACACTAATGCAGTAGTCTGCATAACAGTAAATTTTCTATTTTTTGTGAGAATAAAAATTCAAAGTGGAAAGCAAAAAAAATGTAACAGAGGCCTGGGGACATGACTAATGAACAGAGGAAATGTTATTTTAGTGCCAGAGTATCTGTCTTGTTTATTCTGGACCCTATTTGGAAATTGACATCTTTTGAACTTTGTGTGAAATTGGCAAAATTGCCAATTCCTGACCACTTTATTATAGTTGAAATAGGTAAATGGGTGGTTTCTTGTACTCATTCAATAGAAAAAATGGAGTTCTAGCAAAACAGTTATGATTTTTTCGACTGGTACATTGGAACTGGCCGAACATAGGGCTCAAAAAGGGCGAAATCGCCGATGCATAAACATCGTCGAGACCGCTAACTTCGTAAGAGCATAATTCCTTAAGTTTTCCATTAAATTTCATACTTTTGGCATCATTATGATCAGGAAAAGATTCTCTATCATTTCATAAGAAATTTTTTTTTTTTATATATAAAATTTTTGACCCTGAGAACAAATTTAGTAGAGGCCCTGCCGACCCTAAAAAGGTTAAGATTACAAGTACAACAGAAATAATAGTATTGCTTACGCTAAATTGTGGGTGCTGGTGTTTGTAAATGATTGTGGAAAGTGGAGAGTTGTGCTGTGGCCCTACTGTGCTGAGGTGGATGGTAGAGGTTCTGGTACTGAAGTCGATGGTTGTACTGGAGTGTGCATAAATTTTGTAATGGATTTCTGTTCTATTTTACCCGGCAGTACATTATACAACTGACAGTAAGGCATCAGCTGCTCTAGACACCATTTCAGGATCCTCTTCAGTGAAAAAGTCTAAGTCAGTAAATTAGTCAAGTCAGTAAATCAGTCAATCAAGTCAGTAAGTCAGTCAGTAATACTGTCAGTCAGTGCATCAGTAATACAGTCAATCAGTAAGTCAGTAATACAGTCAATCAGTAAGTCAGTCAAGTCAGTCAGTAAGTCAGTCAAGTCAGTCAGTAAGTCAGTCAGTAAGTCAGTCAAGTCAGTCAGTAAGTCAGTCAAGTCAGTCAGTAAGTCAGTCAAGTCAGTCAGTAAGTCAGTAAAGTCAGTCAGTAAGTCAGTCAAGTCAGTCAGTAAGTCAGTCAGTGCATCAGTAATACTGTCAGTCAGTGCATCAGTAATACAGTCAATCAGTAAGTCAGTAATACAGTCAATCAGTAAGTCAGTCAAGTCAGTCAGTAAGCCAGTCAAGTCAATCAGTAAGTCAGTCAAGTTAGTCAGTAAGTCACTCAGTAAATCAGTCATCACACAAACTCACATTTACCTAATTCTTTTTATGTGCACAAAGAGATGCTTCATTACGGCTACAGGCTATCTCGTCTAGTACAGGTACCATCCGACTTACAACCGAGCTTGGTTCCAACCAACCAGTCGAAAGTCAAAATGGACGAAAGTCAACTTTACTACTGAATATCAACATCACATTTTTGTAATGACTTTATGTATTTAATTGTTTTATTTTGGTATTTCATTTTTTACTTTACTTTTGATGCTGTTAGTACTGTATTTTATACTGCAAGGTTTAGGATAAACACTGTGTACAACACAAACAGTTGTTTATTTCACAGAAATTTGGCATAAAAAACATGGTCGTAAGTCGAGTGGTCGTATGTCAAGCAGGAGGTCGTAAGTCGGATGGTAGGTGTATCTCTATTTTCTTCGTTAATTCTAAGACTTAAACGCTTAAACCTTTTCTTGCCACTTTCAGCAACACTTGTATGCCTACTGGGTGCCATGACTGCAAGAAAAAGATATAAATTCCTAGCAGAGGACTGTACATATCCCGCGGGCAACGCGCTCAAAATTTTTTCCCCTCCTGTGAATAGTGTTAATTTTACAAAGTGTTATACAAAAATATGCAGCAATTCTTCAGTCGTGCTATAACCAAAATGTGCCAGACAATACTGTGTTAAACAACGGTCTATACCCGAAGTATACCTGGAGAGAGTTCCAGGGGTCAAGGCCCCCCATGGCCTGGTCTGTGACCAGGCCTCATGGTGGATCAGGGCCTGATCAACCAGGCTGTTACTACTGGCCGCACGCAACCTAACGTACAAACCACAGCCCGGCTGGTCAGGTACTGACTTTAGGTGCCTGTCCAGTGCCTGCTTGAAGACAGTCAGGGGTCTTTTGGTAATCCCCCTGATGTATGCTGGGAGGCAACTGAACAGTCTTGGGCCCCTGACACTTATTGTGTTGTCTCTTATCGTGCTAGTGGCACCCCTGTTTTTCATTGGAGGGATGTTGCACAGTCTGCCAAGTCTTTTGCTTTCGTAGGGAGTGATTTTCATTTGCAAGTTTGGTACTAGTCCCTCTAGGATTTTCCAGGTGTATATAATCATGTATCTCTCCCTCCTGCATTTTAGGGAGTACAGGTTTAGGAACTTCAAGCGTTCCCAGGAATTGCGGTGGTTTATTGCAGTTATGCGCGCCGTGAAGGTTCTCTGTACATTTTCTAGGTCAGCAATTTCACCTGCCATGAAAGGTGCTGTTAGTGTGCAGCAATATTCCAGCCTAGATAGAACAAGCAACCTGAAGAATGTCATCATGGGCTACTGTATAATATAATCATTACATCTGAATTGTGATGGCTGCACACTTTCTATTGTAACAGAATACATGGGCACCACATCAGAAACAAATTCCTTTTTCATATTCCTCATATTCAACTGAACATCTACACAAATTCTATGCCAATTAGAGGTCCAAAAATGTGGGATAATTTAACAGATGAATTGAAAAATTGTAATACACCTAGCCAATTTAAAAATAAAAAATTGTAGTCAAATCATTTGTAAATGCCTTTTACTCTTTTTATTAGGTTCTCCATATTAACACTACTGCTTTAATATATTGTATCGATTGTCACCTAATGTTGTAAAAAAACTGTTCTTGATAACAATCTGATTTGAATTCTAACTCAATTTTTTCTTACCATCCAGTACCACGTTACACTTTTAGTCTGTCATATATTTTTTTAAGACAGCCATTTCTCACTGAGGCAGGGTGACCCAAAAAGAAAAAAAAAAACTTTCATCATTCAACACTTTCACCATCATTCACACATAATCATTGTCTTTGCAGAAGCACACAGATATGACAGTTCAGATGTCACTCCAAACAGCAGATATCTCAAACCCCTCCTTTAAAGTGCAGACATTGTACTTCCCACCTCCAGGACTAAGTTTGGCTAACTGGTTTCCCTGAATCCCTTCACAAAATATTACCCTGCTCACACTCCAACAGCTCGTCAGGTCCCAACAACCATTTGTCTTGATTCACTCCTATCAAACATGCTCACACATGCCTGCTGCATGAAGTTTTCTGTCTACGATCTACATGAATAAACAATTCTTTTTTATCCTTTTACCTGAGCTGAGCGAGGCTCCAGATGGTTCGACAGACTCAGGATTTGTGGCGTTCAAGGTCGTATCTTCATCTTCTGACATGTTAACGGGCAACTTCTCCGATACACTTATAAATATTCACTGAGGTCTTCAACTCTTAAAGTTACAAAAGTATGTTGGTTAAAAATTCATTTCAATGCTATTTTCATTGTCTTCAGAAGTATTGTAATTTAAATCAATGAAAAACAATAGAAAGTAGTGTTTAATTAGTCCATTAATGCATGAATAAGGCATGTTGCAGTGTATTTTTCCTGCTCTGGGAATTCTAATTATAGAAAATGGCCATTGCCAGAGAAGCAGCTATATCACTAAATTTTAATGATCACGGCAACATGAGATTGCTAAAGGCAAAGAAAAATAATGATTGAATTCTATAGCTTATGTCTCTCAGTTAAATAATTTATTTAGAGAGCTTCAGGAAGACATTACTATTCAATGATGAAGTCAGGTACAGAGGACAGTAATACAAATTCCTAAGTTACACTTGAATTTAAACACTTATGTAACCCTTAACCCTTTGACTGTTTCAGGCCCCTCTCTGAAACTGTCATTCTATGTCGCCAAATATTCGAAAAAAAAAAAAATTTCTTATGAAAATGTTAGAAACATTTTTATGAGTGTTTTAAGCCTAAAAAAAAATTTTTTGCCATCAGTACTTACCGAGATATAGAGCCGTAAAGTTTGCAGAAAGTGACGTGCGTACGGCAACAGCGGCGACTGCTGCCCACCCGGTATTCTTTTATTTACTCTAATTCAAAGGTTTCTTGCATTTTTCAATATTTTTCTGTTCCAGGTAACTTATGTGGCCTGTGAGACCAATGTAAGGTGCATTGTTCAAATATACACTCATTGTTTACAACACAATAACAGAACAAACTTTATCACTATTAGTTTGTGTATACACTTTGTTTACACAAACAAACAAACAATACAAAACAATGTTTATTACTATTGTTCCATAATATATATACATATGTACAGTCACTAAACACGTTCCTAGAACTGCTGCAGCTTGTGGAACTCTTTGAAACATGGGTATATGCAGAGGGGCACTTCACACTCCTCACACATAAAACGAGTGTCTCTGCGTGTTTGTGGGCGTTTTGTGGTATGCATACATACATAACACCTCTTCTGACCATTTTTCTTGGCAGTAGTAGGAGGCAGTTGTATGGGGTAGTGATCACCAGGCCTGAAACGAGATGATGTGTGTGGGCGCTGGTCTATTGCAGGAGTTGCTCCTTGGTACTTTGCAATTATTTGTCTGATTACTGACAGGCAAAATTCACCATATTTTGGTGTTTTGTTGGTCTTCAACTTGTATATGTTATAAGCATTTAGCATAGAGATATCAACAAGATGGAAAAAAGTTATATACCACTTATAACTCTTGCTTACACAGTCTGCAAACCCAATCTGCATGTCACATTTGTCCACTAAGTGCATATTGAGGTTGTAGTCCATGACAGCTGCAGGCTTTAGAATGGGTTCATTGGTCTCTCTGTTGTCCCTGCCACTGGGTACCATTTCGTTTCTGTGAACTGATGTCAACAATGTGACATCACGTTTGTCATGCCACCGAAATGCCATGATGTCATTGGCAGCAAAGGCTTGCACCTCACCTCTGCGAGTGCCAGCGTCGAACCTTGGCATATGTTTACGATTACCACGCACTGTGCCACACACGTCTGTCAAGTTCACTCGCAAGAAATCACTGAGGATGGGGCTTGTGTACCAGTTATCAGTAAATAACATATGCCCCTTACCAAGATATGGTTCCATCATTGTTCGAACCACATCACCAGAGATACCCAATAACTTCATGGTATCTCTCAAAGTATTGCTGCCAGTGTACACAATGATATCCAAAACTAGACCACTTCTGCAATCACACAGTACAAATAGCTTTATACCAAAGCGTTTCCTCTTGCTTGGTATATATTGCTTGAATGAGAGTCTTCCTTTGAATAAAATCAAGGACTCATCAATAACAAGCTTCCTGAAGGGATAAAAATACATGCAGCACTTTTGTTTCAGGTACATAAACACATTTCTGATCTTATATAACCTGTTGCTTCTGTCAGGCCTGGTTTTGTCTGAAAAGTGTAACATACCTAACAGTATCAGGAAACGATTGACACCTATAATGTCACTAAAACCTGGAGTTGAAATCAGGCGTTCTGTTGCCCAGTATGTGGTGACAGTGTGCTTATACACATGTGGCATAAGCATTATTGTGGCAAACAACAGGTACATCTCTGCCACAGTTGTCTCCTTCCACTTGTGTAGCCGTGATTTTGGCGAGAGAATTGTATTTGCCATGGTGTAATCACAGTATGTGTTTGTTTCCCTGACAATGATGTCCATCAGGGATTCATCGAAGAATAACTCAAAGCAGTCCAGTTCACTGGCATTGTTCCCAAGTGGACAAGATGGCTTTATTCCACTTTGTGTTTCATCAAAGTCGTGGGGACTGGGAACAAACTCGTCACCGTCCTGCCAATCCCAGATGCGGTCTGCTGGTGGGGTCTGGATATTGTACCGTGGTTGTGGTTGTGCAGGTTGTGGTTGTGCAGGTTGTGGTGGTGCAGGTTGTGGGAGTGTGGGGTAGGGTGAGGCTGGTTGCTGTGCTGAGTCAGCAGCGTGGGTAGTAGCGTGGCCCACTGATGGTGCCACATGGGCCGTGCCACCCTCACTATCACCACCACTGCCTGCTCCATCACTCGCATCATTCATACCCATCGTTACAATATCGTCATCTTCACTATCAGGTCGTGGTGTAGGGCCACGGGATGTGCTCCCAGAGTTTCTCCTTCCCCTTGGAACAACATATGAAACACTACCAGACAGCATGCCACGTCGTACATACTGCCGCTTCTTCACTGGGGAATATTCACTCTCACTGTCACTAGAACTGCTTTCAATGACCTTGAAATCACTATCACTATCACTGCTAACATCTGGGTGTTGTACACGACCAAATAGTTTCCTCTTTCGTCCTGGTACAGGCGAACGTGAATGTGAACAAGCCGGCCCAGCACCAGAGGTGGAAGGTTGTGGGTCATCTGGGTTTTCATCACTAATTACGTTATCCTGGGCACTTTTTCCAGTAACACTCACTTCAAAACCCTGGAATTCACTGTCACTGACATTTTCATCGCTGTTAGAGCTATCACTTGGGAACAAAAGACCTCCAATCCGCCGAGGAGTGAGGAACTTCTTACCGAGAGGCATGGTGAAAATGGACTAACAACATGGCATTCCCACAATGCACCGCTGGGTCCCAGATTTTTTTCACAGGGTGCACACTGACCACTGAGACCCATTCTCTCTCATGTAGGCCTACCAGGCCTTTCCCGCTTGATTTGAAGCCGCTAGAATTTGTGCGTATAAATACGTCAGAAACATTGGCTCGTAAGACGTATTTATACGTCGGAAACAGTCAAAGGGTTAAATATTGTATCTGATACAGTATGTGTATAAATATCACTTTAAATTTAACAGTGAATACTAAATAACAGAAAAACAGAACCGTCTGAAATGCTGGTGATAAAATCACATTCAATTAATGTCATTGTCAATGTAAAATGCTATGTAACCAAAAATTAATATGTATACTATGAATTTACATTAAACATGGAATATTTCAGAAAAAGACTTCAGATATTCAGTGAGCCTAGTTTACTATACAGGAGGGCCCCTCTTATACAACAGGATAAGTTCTAGGCTACCGTTGTAAAGTGAAAATTGCTGTAAAGTGAAACAGCCTTTTTTCCACTTTCAAATACATATAAAAGCCTGATAACATGTTTAGACTCGTATATTAAGTGAGCAATAGAGCTAGGCCTCAAAAATGCATATACATACGGTAAACATATTACTACTTACCTTAAAATATTTTCATCCTTAGCTTACAGAGTGATGAATATATTTATTGTAGGAAGTCTGAATATATGAAGAATGGGTATACAGTTGAACCCTGAGTTCCGGCCGCCCTGCATATCGGCCGCTTTGAGTTTCGACCGTTTTTTTCGACTAAATTTTGTCCCGAGTTTCGGCCATTGCCCCGTGTTTCGTGTTTATGGGTTGTTCGAGTCATTCCTGGTAGACCTAGGCTGTCTACATTCGGCTGGCATACCAGACCTGTCTGCCTACCCACACCTGTGCGCCTCCCCATGCAGGCGTCGTGAGCCAGTCTAGCTTTGTTTATCCTTGAGTGAACATTACCCTGCGTGCTCATCTGAACATTTCACAATACATAAATTCATTGTGTTTAGTGCTTGTTTATTGATTGTGACTGTGAAATAAGCCACCATGGGCCCAAAGAAACTTCATAGTGGCAGTGAGGCAGTGGTTGAGGCAGTGGTTGAGGCAGTGGTTGAGGCAGTAGTGGTGGCAGTGGTTGAGGCAATAATAAGTCCTCCCTTTCTCCTCCTCCCTATCTTCCAGATGCCAACAAGTGTCTTCAATAAAGGTATGTAAATGTGATTTTTAAATGTTTATTTATATATTGTATGTACATGTATATGCATGTTTAATTACTATATGTATGTTAAACTACATTCTCTAAAAAATTTATTTTTTGTGAATATTTTTGTGGGTCTGGAATGGATTAATTGTATCTACATTATTTCTTATGGTTAGTTAGTTCGGTATCTTTATTATGCACCCCATACCCATCCTGTGGGCAGTAATCAAAAGATTACAGAGGTACATAACTGGTCCAGGGACTGGACTCCAAAGTTTTGATAGCTGAACAAGTTACAAAGGTAATGAACTAGATCTGGTCACAAACATGACCAAGTTAGAAAGGTAATGAGCTCCAGGAAGAGCTGGTCACACTCATGACAAGTTACATAGGTAATGAACTAGATCTGGTCACACTCATGACAAGTTACATAGGTATAAACTAGATCTGGTCACACTCGTGACAAGTTACAAAGGTAATGAATCATAAACACGTCCATACATGGTTACAATCATGAACAAATTACAGAGTAATGAGCAATTAACAAACATTCTAGGGAATGCATCATTGCCCCAACAACAGATGTTGCTAGGTGCCTGTCCCTCCTTGGTAGGACAGCCAGACAGCCATTGCAAACAGCAGCAGGTTGCGCCAGGATCTGGTGCTTGCAGGAGCACCATCGACCCTCCCCAAGAGGTCCAAGAGGTCAGCGACTCTGCTAGCAGCCCAAGGGAGAGCTGCCCTGGGGACCTGTCAGTGTCCTGATGGATGCCAATTTGATTGCAAATCCCAGGCCCTCTGTAAAGGTGAAGGCAGGGCAGCGGTCACTTTTGTCTGCTGGGAGGGGCTGTTGGTTGTTCCCACCTGGAGCCATCCGAGTGCCCAGACATCCACCATGCGCACAGATGTTAAAGCTTGAGGAACCAAGTGCACACTGCCTGTGGCACACCTGACAGCTGCCTCGCTGTCAAACCCCACAGCACTCTCCCTACAGTGGAAGTTCCTGTGAGCCCGGCACACCCTGTGCCATCACTGACATTGTGGGCTGGGAGGGAAAAAGCACCCTCTACAGTTGGGGTGGCGCTGGGAGTTGGGTGGGCGAGGCGGGAGAGTTGAACGGTTGAGGTGCAGGGGTGAGGGGTTATGAGAGGGTCACTGTTTACTACAAATGGGGCATGGGAAACACTGCTTCGATTTTCGGCCGTTTCGAGTTTAGGCCTAGCTCCTGGAACGGATTATAGCTGAAACTCGGGGTTCCACTGTAATTGAAAACTGCTGCATTAGTAAAACACCATAAAGCAAAGTGCTGTAATGCAGGACCCTCCTGTACTAAATAGGTTCCAGACTCCTTTCCCCGAAGTCAATACGTATTCTTAATAAACGATTTATCCAACACAAGAATAAAAAAATGGACAGTGAATACTGCATAGCTGAACATGTTAATGAATGTTTCATTATTAGGGCACGTGCATTTTCATAATGGGTGGTTACTACTGAGTCATCTACTGGTGTATTTTAATTTGAACACAACCACAAAAAATGGAAATATGATGATGATATCATCTACTATATTCTTAAATTAGGCATATTTGTCTTGCATAGTAATATGTGTGAATTAACACAGGATGACCCCAGTAAAGTTAAACACTAACTATTGGGATTCTTGTGTTACATAAATATTAATTACAAGAATATGTCAGATATAATTAACAGAAAAATAATAAAAATGAATTAGCACAATTCTTTTATACCATATATTAGGTAGTAGGTTGGTAGACAGCAACCAACCAGGGAAGTATTACCATCCTGCCAGATGACTGTGAAACAGAAACCTGTAACTGTTTTGCATGACGGTAGGATTGCTGGTTTCTTTTTCTGTCTCATAAACACGCTAGATAACAGGGATATCTTGCTACTCCTACTTACACTTTGGTCACACTTCACAGACACGCACACGCACATGCATATATATATATATATATATATATATATATATATATATATATATATATATATATATATATATATATATATATATATATATACACACATATATATACACATATATACATATATATACACATATATACATATATATACATATATATACATATACATACATATACATATACATACATATACATATACATACATATACATATATATACATATACATATATATACATATACATATATATACATATACATATATATACATATACATATATATATACATATATATATACATATACATATATATATACATATACATATATATACATATACATATATATACATATACATATATATATACATATACATATATATATACATATACATATATATATACATATACATATATATATACATATACATATATATATACATATACATATATATATACATATACATATATATATACATATACATATATATATACATATACATATATATACATATACATATATATACATATACATATATATACATATACATATACATATATATACATATACATATATATATATATATATATATATATATATATATATATATATATATAAATACATACTTCTAGGTTTTTCCCCTTTTTCTAAATAACTCTTGTTCTTCTTTATTTCTTCTATTGTCCATGGGGAAGTGGAAAAGAATCTTTCCTCCGTAAGCCATGCGTGTCGTATGAGGCGACTAAAATTCCGGGAGCAATGGGCTAGTAACCCCTTCTCCTGTAGACATTTTACTAAAAAAGAGAAGAAGAAAAACTTTATAAAACTGGGATGCTTGAATGTGCGTGGATGTAGTGCGGATGACAAGAAACAGATGATTGCTGATGTTATGAATGAAAAGAAGTTGAATGTCCTGGCCCTAAGCGAAACAAAGCTGAAGGGGGTAGGGGAGTTTTGGTGGGGGGAAATAAATGGGATTAAATCTGGAGTATCTGAGAGAGTTAGAGCAAAGGAAGGGGTAGCAGTAATGTTGAAGGATCAGTTATGGAAGGAGAAAAGAGAATATGAATGTGTAAATTCAAGAATTATGTGGATTAAAGTAAAGGTTGGATGTGAAAAGTGGGTCATAATAAGCGTGTATGCACCTGGAGAAGAGAGGAATGTAGAGGAGAGAGAGAGATTTTGGGAGATGTTAAGTGAATGTATAGGAGCCTTTGAACCAAGTGAGAGAGTAATTGTGGTAGGGGATCTGAATGCTAAAGTAGGAGAAACTTTTAGAGAGGGTGTGGTAGGTAAGTTTGGGGTGCCAGGTGTAAATGATAATGGGAGCCCTTTGATTGAACTTTGTATAGAAAGGGGTTTAGTTATAGGTAATACAAATTTTAAGAAAAAGAGGATAAATAAGTATACAAGATATGATGTAGGGCAAAATGACAGTAGTTTGTTGGATTATGTATTGGTAGATAAAAGACTGTTGAGTAGACTTCAGGATGTACATGTTTATAGAGGGGCCACAGATATATCAGATCACTTTCTAGTTATAGCTACACTGAGAGTAAAAGGTAGATGGGGTACAAGGAGAATAGAAGCATCAGGGAAGAGAGAGGTGAAGGTTTATAAACTAAAAGAGAAGGCAGTTAGGGTAAGATATAAACAGCTATTGGAGGATAGATGGGCTAATGAGAGCATAGGAAATGGGGTCGAAGAGGTATGGGGTAGGTTTAAAAATGTAGTGTTAGAGTGTTCAGCAGAAGTTTGTGGTTACAGGAAAGTGGGTGCGGGAGGGAAGAGGAGCGATTGGTGGAATGATGACGTAAAGAGAGCAGTAAGGGAGAAAAAGTTAGCATATGAGAAGTTTTTACAAAGTAGAAGTGATGCAAGGAGGGAAGAGTATATGGAGAAAAAGAGAGAGGTTAAGAGAGTGGTGAAGCAATGTAAAAAGAGAGCAAATGAGAGAGTGGGTGAGATGTTATCAACAAATTTTGTTGAAAATAAGAAAAAGTTTTGGAGTGAGATTAACAAGTTAAGGAAGCCTAGAGAACAAATGGATTTGTCAGTTAAAAATAGAAGAGGAGAGTTATTAAATGAAGAGTTAGAGGTATTGGAAAGATGGAGGGAATATTTTGAGGAATTGTTAAATGTTGAAGATAGGGAAGCTGTGATTTCGTGTATAGGGCAAGGAGGAATAACATCTTGTAGGAGTGAGGAGGAGCCAGTTGTGAGTGTAGGGGAAGTTCGTGAGGCAGTAGGTAAAATGAAAGGGGGTAAGGCAGCCGGGATTGATGGGATAAAGATAGAAAT
This sequence comes from Cherax quadricarinatus, assembly GCF_038502225.1. Taxonomy (NCBI): domain Eukaryota; kingdom Metazoa; phylum Arthropoda; class Malacostraca; order Decapoda; family Parastacidae; genus Cherax; species Cherax quadricarinatus. The sequence goes on along the minus strand of NC_091324.1, from coordinate 27,319,251 downwards.
GTTAAAAGCAGGTGGGGATATAGTTTTGGAGTGGTTGGTGCAATTATTTAATAAATGTATGGAAGAGGGTAAGGTACCTAGGGATTGGCAGAGAGCATGCATAGTTCCTTTGTATAAAGGCAAAGGGGACAAAAGAGAGTGCAAAAATTATAGGGGGATAAGTCTGTTGAGTATACCTGGTAAAGTGTATGGTAGAGTTATTATTGAAAGAATTAAGAGTAAGACGGAGAATAGGATAGCAGATGAACAAGGAGGCTTTAGGAAAGGTAGGGGGTGTGTGGACCAGGTGTTTACAGTGAAACATATCAGCGAACAGTATTTAGATAAGGCTAAAGAAGTTTTTGTGGCATTTATGGATTTGGAAAAGGTGTATGACAGGGTGGATAGGGATGCAATGTGGCAGATGTTGCAGGTGTATGGTGTAGGAGGTAGGTTACTGAAAGCAGTGAAGAGTTTTTACGAGGATAGTGAGGCTCAAGTTAGAGTATGTAGGAAAGAGGGAAATTATTTCCCAGTAAAAGTAGGCCTTAGACAAGGATGTGTGATGTCACCATGGTTGTTTAATATATTTATAGATGGGGTTGTAAAAGAAGTAAATGCGAGGGTCTTGGCAAAAGGTGTGGAGTTGAAAGATAAAGAATCACACATAAAGTGGGAGTTGTCACAGTTGCTCTTTGCTGATGACACTGTGCTCTTGGGAGATTCTGAAGAGAAGTTGCAGAGATTGGTGGATGAATTTGGTAGGGTGTGCAAAAGAAGAAAATTAAAAGTGAATACAGGAAAGAGTAAGGTTATGAGGATAACAAAAAGATTAGGTGATGAAAGATTGGATATCAGATTGGAGGGAGAGTATGGAGGAGGTGAATGTATTCAGATATTTGGGAGTGGACGTGTCAGCGGATGGGTCTATGAAAGATGAGGTGAATCATAGAATTGATGAGGGGGAAAGGGTGAGTGGTGCACTTAGGAGTCTGTGGAGACAAAGAATTTTGTCCTTGGAGGCAAAGAGGGGAATGTATGAGAGTATAGTTTTACCAACACTCTTATATGGGTGTGAAGCATGGGTGATGAATGTTGCAGCGAGGAGAAGGCTGGAGGCAGTGGAGATGTCATGTCTGAGGGCAATGTGTGGTGTGAATATAATGCAGAGAATTCGTAGTTTGGAAGTTAGGAGGAGGTGCGGGATTACCAAAACTGTTGTTCAGAGGGCTGAGGAAGGGTTGTTGAGGTGGTTCGGACATGTAGAGAGAATGGAGCGAAACAGAGTGACTTCAAGAGTGTATCAGTCGGCCTAGGAAAGGTTGGAGGGAGGGGGTAAAGGAGGTTTTGTGTGCGAGGGGCTTGGACTTCCAGCAGGCATGCGTGAGCGTGTTTGATAGGAGTGAATGGAGACAAATGGTTTTTAATACTTGACGTGCTGTTGAAGTGTGAGCAAAGTAACATTTATGAAGGGGTTCAGGGAAACCGGCAGGCCAGACTTGAGTCCTGGAGATGGGAAGTACAGTGCCTGCACTCTGAAGGAGGGGTGTTAATGTTGCAGTTTAAAAACTGTAGTGTAAAGCACCCTACTGGCAAGACAGTGATGGAGTGAATGATGGTGAAAGTTTTTCTTTTTCGGGCCACCCTGCTTTGGTGGGAATCGGCCAGTTTGATAATAAAATAAAAAATAATTAGTTTACATTTTACAATACAACCTATGTACACCACAGAATAGGTACTATAAACCCTTCAATTTAAAGGATTAATAGAAGGAAGTTGGTGGCCAGCAATGGTAACTGTAGTGAACAAACCATACCACGGGTGGGGATAGAACCCACGATCAGAGTCTCAAAGCTCCAGACTGTCGCGTTAGCCACTGGACCAGCTAGCCACAATAAGATTCATCCAACTAGGTATATTTCTACACCATAGGAAGGTTAGCATAGGCACCATTGTGACCACAAATGCAAGTTTTTACAGACGAATCTCCAGCTAGCGTGGCCGTGACGAACTCTAGCTCAAGTCCCCTCAAGTCTGTAAAAACTTGCATTTGTGGTCAGAGTGGTGCCTATGCTAACCTTCCTATGGTGTAGAAATATACCTAGTTGGACGAATCTTATTGTGGCTAGCTGGTCCAGTGGCTAACGCGATGGTTTGGAGTTTTGAGACTCTCTGATCACGGGTTCTATCCCTGCCCGTGGTATGGTTTGTTTGCAATCGTGTCATTACGATTTCGTGAGTCTGTAGTGAACAAAGATGAGAATATTATGCTGTCACTGTAACAATAGCTATCAATTCTGTAACTAATGGACTTTCTTGTATTTAAATCAGTAGTGTCCTGTTAAATTGAAGTTTGTTAAATCAAGGGATTTCTGTCAGTATTTCTTGTACAAATTTATATTTTGGGAGATAGTGAAAATAGCACAGAAGGTCCAAACTAATGAACACTTAGTAAGAAGTCATGTCAAATGCTGGCCAAATGTGAACAAAAAGGCATCAGCACTGATGGCAGGGGTTGGATTAAGTTATATAAATTAGGTAATTTTAGGTTAGGTGGGTTTAGTTAGGTTTGGTTGCATGTTTTACCAACAACAATACCAACTTAATATTTTACAATTTAAACTAAAATGGTTGAAATCAGCCAAGTATGGGTTACAACTATTATCAACAAATGTAATAGTTGCGGTACATCATGATTATTTACACAACTGTTAATAACTTTTATGAACATTAATAAAATTGCAATACCCAAATGAATTAGTTACATGAATATATCATTTACATAATTATTTACCTTTTAAATTGATCACTTATTGTCAAAAAGCAAAAATTAGAACATAAGAATATAAGAAAGGAAGAACACTGCAGCAGGCCTGTTGGCCCATACTAGGCAGGTTCCACATCAAACACTATATATGAATTTCAGTAATATGCATGAATCATTTATATAATGAAGTTTCATCAATATGTACCTAAGCACATATACATGCTGTTTCATCCACCACCATTAATAATAAAAATACAGGTGGCTTAAAAATTGAGGAGCACTGCAATAGGCCTACTGGCCTATGCTAGGTAGATCCTTCTTACCCAAGGATGGCAAGGGTTACACCAATACATAAAGGTGGTGACCCTACAGACTTAAACAACTATAGGCCAATATCAAACTTACCATTGCTATCCAAAATCTTTGAGAAGCTCGTGCACAGGAGACTATATTCATTTATAACAGCACAAAACATACTCAACCCCTGCCAATTTGGATTCAGGAAAAATAAAAGCACTAATGATGCAATCATAAAAATGCTAGATCTGCTTTACACAGCATTGGAAAATAAGGAATATCCACTAGGAATTTTTATTGACCTAAGAAAAGCTTTTGACACAGTAGACCACGACATCCTACTCCACAAACTTGACCATTACGGTATAAGAGGCCATGCGCTTGCTTATTTCAAATCTTACCTTACTAATAGGTATCAGTATGTCACCATTAAAGACAGCATCAACAACACGGCCACTTGATACTGGAGTTCCGCAGGGAAGTGTCCTTGGTCCCCTGCTCTTCCTCATATACATCAATGATCTTCCAAACGTATCCCAACACCTGAAACCCATTCTCATTGCTGACGACACGACTTATGTCATCTCTCACCCTAATCTTGCCACCCTCAACGCCATTGTTAACAAGGAGCTGATCAAAATATCGACTTGGATGACAGCCAATAAACTTACGCTTAACACTGACAAAACCCACTATATTATGTTTGGTAGCAGAGCAGGAGATGCACAAATTAACATTAAGATCGACAACACTCTAATTACCAGACATAATGAGGGCAAATTCCTAGGCCTATACCTTGACAACAACCTGAATTTCAGCACCCATATCCAACACATAACCAAAAAAGTATCCAAAATGGTTGGGATCCTCTCCAAGATACGATACTACGTGCCGCAAAATGCCCTTCTCACACTATACCACTCACTTATTTATCCATACCTCACCTATGCTATTTGTGCTTGGGGATCAACTGCAGCAACACACCTAAAGCCAAGAATAACCCAACAAAAAGCTGCAGTAAGAATAATCACTAAATCCCATCCCTGGCAACACACCCCCCCACTCTTCATAGATCTAAACTTACTCCCAGTTCAGTACATCCACACTTACTACTGTGCAATCTACATCTACAGGACCTTAAACTCCAATATCACCCTTGACCTAAAATGCTTTCTTGATAGCTGTGACAGAACCCACAGGCATAACACCAGACACAAACATCTCTACGACATTCCCCGTGTCCGACTAAACCTTTACAAAAATTCAATGTATGTCAAAGGCCCTAAAATCTGGAACACCCTACCTGAGAACTCTAGAACTGCAGACACATTCATCACCTTCAAACTACCATTAGAAAACATCTTATCTCCCTGATACACCCCGTCAACTAACTACACGAATACCACCTGGTGGTTCACACTTACACTCACTCACCCATTTGACCATAAACAGAAATATTAATCTCAATCTTAAAATAATGAATCCTATGATACTCCAATACTGAAACTATGTACTGTGCCAAAACAAAAGCATTCACATTGCTAAACTCACAAACTAGTATTTAGTCACTTAGCCATAATACCAACTTACCTCATAATTTGTAATATTTTAAAATAAAGAATTAAACTAAGTCTGCCCGAAATGCCTAGCCATGCTAGGCGTTCTAGTGGTACACTCTGTAATTATTATTTAACTACATGTAAACCACACAACAACCAAATTCTGTAAATTCAACATTGTTTGAATTGAATGCAGTACCCAGAACCCCAAAGGAAAAAAAAGTTACTTTGATTTTTTTTTGGATTATCCTAGGTAATTTACACTGTGTATGATGATTGTACTTAAGTGCACCTGTGCCCAATAAACTTACTTACATGACTCAGTCCCTCATCACCACAAGTGATCTCAACTAGTCAGTCCTTTTGGGTCACACCTGACTATCTGTTATGAAGAAAAATGGTGTAAAATATCAAAACCATGGAAAAGGAGTATAATGCAATCCTTACAGGCACGTTTTACTCACACAATAGTAAGTTTATTTTAGCACAGGTATATACCTGGAGAATACCTGAAGGGTGTTTCGGGGGATCAATGCTGCCAAGGCCTGGTCCATGACCAGGCCTTGTGGTGGATCAGGGCCTGATCAACCAGGCTGTTACTGCTGGCTGCACATAAACCGAGGTATGAACCACAGTCCGGCTGGTCAGGTACTGACTTCAGGTGTCTGTCCAGCTTCCTCTTGTAGACAGCCAGGGGTCTATTATGTATGCTGGGAGGCAGTTCAACAGTCTTGGGCCCCCGACACTTATCGTGTCGTCTCTTATCCATCATATCTTTAAAATCTTCTTACTCATGGCACCCCTACTTTTCATTGGGTGTTGCACCGCCTGCCGAGTCTTTTGCTTATCATACATAGTGTAAATTACCTAGGGTAACCCAAAAAAACAAGTCACATAATGTGACGATAAAGACCAGTGTGAGGGCGAAACGTCGTCACTAATGGATCGCATTATACTGGACTTGTCTTTCCTTTTCCACCTCTCTCCTATGTATATTTATCCCGTGTTTCTAGCAACTTCCCTATTATTATTATTACAACCAAAACGAAGTGCTTAACCACCTCTATTAGTTTTGAAGAAACCCGGGGTGAGACATCAACAAATATCTTGATTGTGCATTTATCTTATTTGCCACAAATCAGCCAGTGACTTCACAAGGTCATCCTTGGTTAATTTACATAACAGTTACTATTAAAAAAATTGAAATCTAAATATGTGCATTAAACCCGAACAAAAATAAGATACTTGCAGCGGTCACTTTGAAAGAGAACTGGAGACAACGTCTCTCCTTGTAGTGTTCATCAGGGCCACTGACACTTTAGTATAAAGAGTACATGTATTATGTGTTCTATATCAAGTATAATGTTCTCATGGATGATGGCATTCTTAACTATATGAAGGGTTTTTGTGTTATAGTCATAATACTAAGTCCAATCATGTGTTCCTTTTCTTAATGTCAATTGTAATGTTGGCATCATATATGCATATTACACTAATAAAGAGATGTTTTTGTCATCAAGATACTATGTTCTAGGCTTAAATTATGTTGGTTATTCGTTTCTGCGTTAAATGAACAATGGTATGCCCATGTGCAATATAGTGATCTGGGGTAAAAGGGGGGGAGGGTTAGATTAGATTTTGCCACCGAAGTGGCTAGTTTATTGCGCACAAAAAAAATAATTTTTATTAATGTACTTCATTAATGTGTATATTGTATATTACCGAATGGAAGGGGTAATGTGGACTCTCTTTAATTAGTATTACTTGCACGGTTTTCTTGTGTTTTTGTATAATGGCTTTATATATCTATCAGGTGTGTGCTGTGTACATTGCTGTGTACATTGCTGTGTACACTGCAGAGTTACTTGTTTGCACAGAACTGCTAAATGCCTCAAATGATGTAGCGGAAGTTTTAGCAGTAAAGAGGCACCTAAAATGGAGGAATATAGCAAATAATATTGTTGCAGTATTAACACCAGGAGGCAGCTCTGATGAAAACTCACACTCACACGAGCTTTTAAATCTCTGCACAAAATTCAATTTAAACCAGCAAATAATAGAGCCTACTAGACTGGAGAATACACTAGACCTCATCTTCACTAACAATGATGATCTGATACGAAATGTCACCATATCAAAAACAATATACTCAGATCACAACATAATTGAGGTTCAGACATGTATGCGTGGAGCCCCAGACCAACATAATGAGACTAGTCACGAGGGAGCATTCACCAAATTCAACTTCAATAACAAAAACATAAAGTGGGACCAAGTAAACCAAGTCCTAACCGATATAAGCTGGGAAGATAGACTAAGCAACACAGACCCCAACTTATGCCTAGAACAGATTAACTCGGTGGCACCTCAATTACTGGGAGCGCTTGAGGTTCCTAAACCTGTATTCCCTGGAACGCAGGAGGGAGAGATACATGATTATATACACCTGGAAAATCCTAGAGGGACTAGTACCGAACTTGCACACGAAAATCACTCACTACGAAAGCAAAAGACTTGGCAGACGATGCACCATCCCCCCAATGAAAAGCAGGGGTGTCACTAGCACGTTAAGAGACCATACAATAAGTGTCAGGGGCCCGAGACTGTTCAACTGCCTCCCAGCACACATAAGGGGGATTACCAACAGACCCCTGGCAGTCTTCAAGCTGGCACTGGACAAGCACCTAAAGTCGGTTCCTGACCAGCCGGGCTGTGGCTTGTACGTTGGTTTGCGTGCAGCCAGCAGTAACAGCCTGGTTGATCAGGCTCTGATCCACCAGGAGGCCTGGTCACAGACCGGGCCGCGAAGGCGTTGACCCCCGGAACTCTCTCCAGGTAAACACACGTGTTGGGGGTTGCACTGAGTCATGTGAATGTAATCTTTTGACTACCGCCCACAGGATTGGTTTGGGGTGCATAATTAACATATTAAACTAAACTAAGTGCAAAGAAAGCCACTATCATGCCGGGGCATTTCGGGCAGACTACGTTAAACGTTAAACATTCTTAATTTCAGCATGATACATTGTTTGAAGAACTGAGACACTTATGCAACATATGGGAATGTGATGAATGGTTTTGAAAACCGACAAGTTGAAGAATTGAGACACTTATGCAACACATGGGAATCTTTATTGAAGAAACGTTTCGCCACGCAGTGGCTTCATCAGTCCAATACAAAGTAGAAATGGGTAAGGAGAGGAGAAGTTTGAGGTAATCAGTCCCTCAACCTGGAATCGATGTGTTCAGTCCATCACAAGAGTGATGGACTGAACACAGGTACATATAAGTACAACTACAATATATAATGTAATTTACCTAGGATAACCCAAAAACGTCAGACAAAATTACTTAATTCCATTGGAGTCCTTGTAATATTATTTAAACTTTAAAAGTTAAACCAACTAAGTATGGAGTCCTGCTTCCCAATGTACGGAGAAGATATAATGCCAAAAGCTGGGCGATGAAAAAGGAACAGGAGTCCCTCTTTTATACAGAAAGAGAACCCTTCACCCTCTTGCCAGTCCCTGGACTGAGCAACGGGGTGAAGGGTTCATAAAAGTTAAACAGCCAGAAAACCATCACAACCTTTTAGCCCAACAATAACATTTATAGTTGTGGTCCAGCTGGTCGCCCAAGATGTCAGTAATATACAGTATTTATAGTAATACTTTATGAAAAAAAGACAGTTTTTACGAAGGTACCCTGTTAATGGGGGTGAAGGCACTTGATCCAGACAGTTGGAACTACCCACTCTTTCCTCGAATCAAAATTGATTGCCTCGTATTTCCCCCTTGGCACTGTATGACCCCTACGAACTTAGCGCTTCCCCTTGAATGTAATAATAATAATACGAGGTCTACATATACCAGAGAAAATGAACACAGTTCGTGTTTCCCAGGACATATGCTTGTCATTGCCACTTCTCTGTAGGAAAATGTAGACTAGCAATTCAATTTTTGCTTCATATTAAATTTTGCACCTAGATATTACTGTGGTGTCTGGTGAAGTCTTCTGGTTTTCAAGTCAGATGGAATCTAATTGCCTGCCATTCCCCAGGTGCTGTACAACCCCTATGCATTTAGCATTCCACCCACGAATGTATGTAATTATAATTATACACAAATGCAAGGGCATAATTTTACAGGTACTGTAATATACAGTGTACTTGTGCAGCGCTGTATGACCCTAGAGGGTTTAGCGCTTTTTTATTATAATAATAGTACAGTATTTGTAACAATTATATTAATACAGAAGTATATACGTATGTAATACTGTATGAAGTTTTATTTCATGTTACAAATACATGTATACAATACACAAATATATACATATACATGTATGTACTTGTAATTATACAGCATACAGTAATGTTTCTAGCTGTAGTTCCTGATTCTTACTAATACATGTACATGGTGAATTTCAGTACGAATAAATTTTCTTTATTTAATGTTATTTGATTTTTGCACTTTTATGCCAAGCCTTCATGTAACAACACTTAAAACTAATAAAAATTATGTAATTTCCAGAAACGTTTCAAGAAACATGCCAGATCGTCGGCGTCAGCGTCAGCAGCGAGTTCGTCACGATGTTGGCGGTAAGACATCATTTCTACAGTTAATGCTAAACAGATGCATTGTATTTGGCACACATATGTTTGCACGTGTGTAGTTTGTAACAGTGAGGTTTTAGGTTTCCTCCTACCTGGAGTTTACCTGGAGAGAGTTCCGGGGGTCAACGCCCCCGCGGCCCGGTCTGTGACCAGGCCTCCTGGTGGATCAGAGCCTGATCAACCAGGCTGTTACTGCTGGCTGCACGCAAACCAACGTACGAGCCACAGCCCAGCTGGTCAGGTACCGACTTTAGGTGCTTGTCCAGTGCCAGCTTGAAGACAGCCAGGGGTCTGTTGGTAATCCCCCTTATGTATGCTGGAATTTGTTTTGTATTCTGATGAAGATTTAATTTCCTCGTGTTTACCATATCTGAGTAATTGAAATTTCTCATCGCTGAACTTCATATTGTTTTCTGCAGCCCACTGAAAGATTTGGTTGATGTCCGCCTGGAGCCTTGCAGTGTCTGCAATGGAAGTCACTGTCATGCAGATTCGGGTGTCATCTGCAAAGGAAGACATGGTGCTGTGGCTGACATCCTTGTTTATGTCAGATATGAGGATGAGGAACAAGATGGGAGCGAGTACTGTGCCTTGTGGAACAGAACTTTTCACCGTAGCTGCCTCGGACTTTACTCTGTTGACTCTGTGTTCTGTTAGTGAGGAATTTATAGATCCATCGACCAACTTTTCCTGTTATTCCTTTAGCACGCATTTTGTGCGCTATTACGCCATGGTCACACTTGTCGAAGGCTTTTGCAAAGTCTGTATATATTACATCTGCATTCTAGATGGGTGGTGATCTTGCTTCTTAGGACCCTTTCAAAGATTTTTATGATATGGGATGTTAGTGCTATCGGTCTGTAGTTCTTTGCTATTGCTTTACTGCCCCCTTTGTGGAGTGGGGCTATGTCTGTTGTTTTTAGTAACTGTGGGACGACCCCCATGTCCATGCTCCCTCTCCATAGGATGGTAAAAGCTCGTGATAGGGGCTTCTTGCAGTTCTTGATGAACACGGAGTTCCATGAGTCTGGCCCTGGGGCAGAGTGCATGGGAATGTCATCTGTCGCCTGTTCGAAGTCATTTGGCGTCAGGATAACATCAGATAGGCTTGTGTTAACCAAATTCTATGGCTCTCTCATAAAAAATTAATTTTGGTCTTCGACTCTCAGTCTGGTTAGCGGCTTGCTAAAAACTGAGTCATATTGGGACTTGAGTAGCTCACTCATTTCCTTGCTGTCATCTGTGTAGGACCCATCTTGTTTAAGTAGGGGCCCAATACTGGACGTTGTTCTCAACTTTGATTTGGCATAGGAGAAGAAATACTTTGTTTCTTTCGATTTCATTTACGGCTTTTAGTTCTTCCCGCAATTCCTGACTCCTATAAGATTCCTTTAGCTTAAGTTCAATGCTTACTATTTCTCTGACCAGTGACTCCCTACGCATTTTAGATATATTTACCTCTTTTAGCCGCTCTGTTATTCTTTTCCGTCGCCTGTAAAGGGAGCGCCTGTCTCTTTCTATTTTACATCTACTCCTCCTTTTTCTCAGAGGAATAAGCCTTGTGCATACATCGAGTGCTACCGAGTTAATCTGTTCTAGGCATAAGTTGGGGACTGTGTTGCTTAGTCTATCTTCCCAGCTTATATCGGTTAGGACTTGGTTTACTTGGTCCCACTTTATGTTTTTGTTATTGAAGTTGAATTTGGTGAATGCACCCTCATGACTAATCTCATTATGTCGGTCTGGGGCTTCGCGCATACATGTCTGAACCTCAATTATGTTGTGATCTGAGTATATTGTTTTTGATATGGTGACATTTCGTATCAGATCATCATTGTTAGTGAAGATGAGGTTTAGTGTATTCTCTAGTCTAGTAGGCTCTATTATTTGCTGGTTTAAATTGAATTTTGTGCAGAGATTATTTAAAAGCTCGTGTGTGTGTGAGTTCTCATCAGAGCTGCCTCCTGGTGTTATTACTGCAACAACATTATTTGCTATATTCCTCCATTTTAGGTGCCTTAAGTTGAAATCCCCCAGGAGCAAGATGTTGGGGGCAGGAGCTGGCAGATTTTCCAGACAGTGGTCAATTTTTAACAGCTGTTCCTGGAATTGCTGGGATGTTGCATCCGGAGGCTTGTAGACTACCACAATGACTAGGTTTTGGTTCTCGATCTTTACTGCTAAAACTTCCACTACATCATTTGAGGCATTAAGCAGTTCTGTGCAAACAAGTGACTCTGCGATGTACAGGCCAACCATCCCCCCTTTTGCCTGTTCACTCTGTCGCATCTGTATAGGTTGTAACCTGGGATCCATATTTCGTTGTCCAAGTGATCCTTTATGTGGGTCTCAGTGAAAGCCGCGAACATTGCATTTGCCTCTGCAAGCAGTCCACGGATGAAAGGTATTTTGTTGTTTGTTGCTGGCTTTAGACCCTGTATATTTGCAAAGAAGGATGTCATCGGACTGGTGGTATTGTTGGTACTGGGGGGGCGGGATTTTTTTTCCGGCATTAGTATCTGTATCTGTTGGTTTGGAGTGGAGGCCATCGACTGTGGTTCCACTCCAGGAATGACTGGATTTGGTGTACGATTTCTGCCATTTCCTGCCAGTTTTTTTTCCTTCCTGGCACTAAAACACCTCTCCCTCTTGAGTGGCTGTGGCTACCCAGGTTTTCCCATGGCCTGGATGTTGAGACTTATATCATAATTTTCTAAGTTACTTTTGCTCTTTGCCAGCCATTTTCAGGACCATTTTTTGTTGGTTATGCTTCAGATTTACACATCCTACTTGCAGTTTATTCATTGATCTTATACAACATTCAGACTTCTTGGTGGTGTATTTTATAATTAACTATGTTTTTTCTGTTTAAGGAAGGCTTGTTGATTTTATAATATTTCAGCAACATTTCACCAGCTTCCTTCTGTTCTAAAAAACTGAGCATAGAACTTTTTTCTAACATTTATTTTCATTTTATTTACCTTTATTTATTTATAATTTGAGCACACTTACAGAGGTACAAAAAAAAATACAGATAAGAGCAGCATGCCAAAGCCACTTATACTATGCATAGCATTACGGGCTGGCTTAAAATTAACTTAAGATTAACTAAGCAATGATGAAATCAGTGAAAAACATTAATGTAAACTGATTACTATAAAGCACAAGTGAGTATTACAAAGACAGGTCATATGGTTGCATGCATTGTTGTAAATTCAGTAGAATGGAGTATTCTGTTAGGTAGTGAATTTAAAAAATAATAAAGTTAGATTGGGTTTTAGGTTTAACATTTATGTGATATAATTGTGAGAAACATTTAAGATATACAATTTATAAGGTTCAGTTATTCAGTATTTATTTGGTTTTGGGTGAGTAAGTGATCTTTGAGAAGAGACTTGAATTTATAAACAGGTAGTGTTTCTTTTATATTTACAGGTAATGAATTCCAGATTTTAGGGCCTTTTATGTGCATTGAGTTTTTGCATAGCGTGAGATGGACACGAGGAATATCAAAGAGTGATCTGTGCCTTGTGTTATGGTCATGTGTTCTGTTGAGGTTGGCAAGGAGATGTTTGAGGGGAGGGTTAATATCAGAGTTGAGTGTTCTATGTATGTAATAGGTGCAGTAATAAGTATGGATGTTTTGTATGGTGAGTAGGTTGAGTGTATTGAATATTGGTGGAGTGTGCTGCCTGTAGTGAGAATTTGTTATCATTCTAACTGCAGCCTTTTGTTGGGTAATTAGTGGTCTGAGATGGTTACTTGTTGTTGAGCCCCATGCACAAATTCCATAGGTGAGATAGGGGTAAATAAGAGAGTGATATAGGGCCAGGAGGGCTGACTGTGGAGCATAGTACCGTATCTTCGATAGTATGCCTACAGTCTTGGAAATTTTCTTAGAAATTTGTTGTATATGTGTATGAAATTTGAGTCTATTATCAAGGTGGATTCCTAAGAATTTTCCCTCTGTTAGCTTTGTGATAGGTGATCCGTTTATCATTATGTTAAGAGGGACATCTGTAGCTCTGTTACCAAACTGAATGAAGTAGGTTTTGTCAATGTTTAGTGTAAGTTTGTTAGTACTCATCCAGGTAGATATTTTCTGTAATTCGGTATTTACAGTATTGGCTAGCGTGACTGGGCTCGGGTGGGAGAAGACGTATGTTGTGTCATCAGCAAATAGTGTGGGTTTGAGTAATTGAGAAGCATTTGGTAGGTCATTTATGTATAGGAGAAAGAGAAGAGGGCCAAGGACACTTCCCTGTGGGACACCAACTGTAATTGGTTGTGCAGAAGAGTTTGCCCCATTTGCGTACACATATTGGCTTCTGTTGCTGAGGTATGACTTGAGGTAGTTGAGGGAGTGCCCTCTTATACCATAGTGTGATAATTTTACGTGGAGCAAGTCATGGTCAACTGTATCAAAAGCTTTACGTAAGTCAATGAAGATCCCCAGTGGGACTTCTTTTTTCTCTATTGCAGTGTATATATGTTCTAGCATGTGTATAATAGCATCATTAGTATTTTTATTAGGCCTGAATCCAAATTGGCAGGGGTTGAGTATGTTTTGGGAGATAAGGTAGGAGTAGATTCGTTTATGAATTAATTTTTCGAAGATTTTTGAGAGAGGGTGTAAGTTGGATATTGGCCTATAGTTATTCAACTCTGTTTGGTCTCCTCCTTTGTGGATCGGGGTGACCCTTGCTATTTTGACCATTTGACCATTTTGACCATTTTGACCATTATTTTAAAACTTCACCCTAATCTTCTATACAGGTAACCAACCATCTGTGGGTGAAAGTAACAGAGACCCAGAAAAAGAGAACACTCAGTCTTTTAAACCTCAAAGACAAGCAGGAAGTGGTGTGGCATATGCTGAACCAAAAGAGTATGAATCTGGTGAGTTTATATTTAGAAAAAAAAAAAATACACTCATGAGCTTAACATCTTTGTGATATGTAAAGAAAAATAGGAAAATTTGATAATTCAACCGGAATTCTTTTGTCATATAGGTTTAATATGCTAAATTTGTAATAATTTATTATTAGTACTAATGGCTTGTATCTATAAATGGCTAATGTTAAACATCAGAAAACAAAATTAAAGTTTTATGTTATCAGATGCCGTACAATTACGAGTGGCAAAACGTTTCCTCAAATAAATATCCTGACCTATACATATGTGTCTTTTTCCACATTTGTCTGTATCACCATACCATTTTTCAAAGGCTCTCATGTTAAAGATATAATCATTTTTAAATAATTTTATGTTTTTGAAGACAGGCTAATTTTTATGATGTTTTGTTTTGTGCTTTTCATTGCCTAGTTCTATTGCTAACTTAATATAAGTTAGTGTAAACTTGTTTTCTGGCATTAATATGGATTTATAAGTGGAAAAATGGCGTTCCGCTTTTCAGCGATTTCCACTTTAAGGCAGTAGCCTGGAACCTAACCTGCTGTATAAGTGGGACTGAACTGTACTTGATTTGTTTATTTAACTGCAGTTGTATTTTATTCAGTTGTTTTTATTAATATGATTAGTCAAAGAATGAAGATACAGAATTTGAGTAATTATCAGCAATGGTGTTTGTACCCTTGAGTAATTTTGAAAGTTTATTTCTTGTTTACTCAGAGAAAGCCTTTGTGATTTATCTGTTTAAATGGCATATTCTGTGCTCTCTTCAATTCAAATTCTTTTCAGTACTGTAGCCAAAACCACTAGATGTTTTAATTTATTATTCTGGAATTGTGTAAGTTTTGTTTTGCAGTAACAATTATGCCAGACAAAGAAGTGGCTGAACCCCAGACATATCATCGACGAGAGGTTTTGAGTAATTGGTCTCGATATGAAGAAATACCAACCGATGAACCAGAAGAAGGAGAAGACTACCTTATGGGTGAAGATTTCTCTCTAATCTTGGAACAGCAAGGTGAAAATAGAACTTATTTCTTTGTATTTCAGAAAGAGCAAAAAAAGTGCTGTCTCAACCAAAGAATTAACCTATACAGCACACATTGTCACCTTAGAAGTAAACAAATAACACAAAAAAGACTGAACACCTCATGGCTCTCAAAAAAGCATACTGTACTAAGATGTTTCTTGATATATAGAATCAATATGTATATACTAGTGTGTTGAGTGGTTTCGAAAGCCGACAAATTGAAGAATTGAGACACTTATGCAACATATGGGAATCTTTATTAAAGAAACGTTTCGCCACACAGTGGCTTCATCAGTCCAATACAAAGTAGAAATGGGTAAGGAGAGGAGGATATTGAGGTAATCAGTCCCTCAACCTGGAATTGATGTGTTCAGTCCATCACTCTTGTAGGAAATACAGCATAGGGCCAGAGAGGTGGCTTATATACTGCAGTCAGGTGAGTTGAAGCAGGAGGAGGTGGGATCACAGTGGGACCTTCCACTAGTGTAAGTAGGTTGTCGTGCAAAGGTTGGATAAGCATTGAAGAAGTCTTTGTACCAAGATCCCATGATGTTGCAGTGTCTGACTGATGTGTTGAATGGTTTTGAAAACCGACAAGTTGAAGAATTGAGACACTTATGCAACCATTTAATACATCTGTCAGACACTGCAACATCATGGTATCTTGGTACAAAAACTTCTTCAATGCTTGTCCAACCTTTGGACAATGACCCACTTACACTAGTGGAAGGTCCCACTGTGATCCCACCTCCTCCTGCTTCGACTCACCTGACTGCAGTATATAAGCCACCTCTCTGGCCCTATGCTGTATTTCCTACAAGAGTGATGGACTGAACACATCAGTTCCAGGCTGAGGGACTGATTACCTCAATTTCCTCCTCTCCTTACCCATTTCTACTTTGTATTGGACTGATGAAGCCACTGTGTGGCAAAACATTTCTTCAATAAAGATTCCCATATGTTGCATAAGTGTCTCAATTCTTCATATACTATTGTCATAGCCACAGCTACAAATATGTTTCAAACTGTACAGTATATACATAAATGATAATTGTTAGGTTTTTGAAATAACTCTCCATGAAGGCTACATTTATTTTGTGTCAAAATATGTAAAATTACCTGTCAAATACCATGCTATTGTCATTCATCTTAATTTTTTAAACTATATTGTGTATTTTATAATTTCTGTTTTAGCCAATTCTGGAGGTGGACACCTACGATTAAAGGGAGAGTCCAGCTGGGATGAGACAGAGACTAACATCCTCACCTCACATGGCCTGGGAGCACTCAGAGTTGCAGACCTCGTTGCTTCCATCAACACTATCCCACTTTATACACAGCTTAACATACCAGAAGAGTCACTCCCAGTAAGCTGTATTATTTATATTATGTATATGATTAAATTTCATAAAGCTAAATTGTATCTTTTTCTACATGATGTAACTAATAATTTGAAGTGTGTAGCTCCTCTTTCTCCCTTCTCATCTAACATCTCACCACTCACAGTTAACTGTCAAGTCCTCTTGCTCCATTAATTATTTGTAAATTCTCATGTTTTGATTTTGCCATGGAAAATCACCTACTCCATAAAAATGCAGGTCATTGTACTGACACAGTTCATTTGCAACTGACTAATTCATAATTTGCAACCTGTCACATTGTGCTTGATTGTAATGAAATGTTCAAGCTGTACTGATATTCAGTGACTTTAAAACTATATACTTTGTCTAGATTTAAGTGGTATGTAAGCCTTATGATTAGTTTGCTTGAAATGCATTGCATAATTAGTGGCACTGCATTATTAGCATATCTGTATTATAATTAAGGTCAAAATCAAAAAAGCAGTCATTTGAAATGTATAACTACTGTAACTTCTTTATGTGGCTCATAAGGAAATAAAATTAATATTTTTTTATTTTAATTTAATTTTTAACTTTATCTGTTTCCAAAACTGTTTCTTAGTCTCAGCACAATTTGCTCTTCTTTTGCGCTCTTTCACTACTTTTTGAGCCTTTTTATTTTCATTGCCATACTGTTTTTTTACTCTTTCACAAACAAGCTTTAGTCCCTTATAATCCTTTTTCATTTATTTTCCTAATCATTTCTTTTCCTCCTCACATCCATACTCATAAAACAAACTAATAGTGTTCTCTAGTACTTCATTCTTAATTCCACACCATACTCCTTCACCTAGTGATTTCTTCTCACCCTAACTCACATTTCTCCTAAGAGTTGTTTGCATTTAAAACTAACCATTCCCTTTAACTCATCCACCTTTTTTCTTTTTTCATACCCATATTCTGTACCTCACCTTACTCATAGTCTAGCTACCAGTCAGTGATGTTATTAATAATCTGCCAATACCCTCAGAGTGTGTAATTGAGACCATTTGGGGCAGTGTTTATTTCATTACATTAGTAAAGAAGATATTTAGGCTGCCTTTAAAAATTTTACATTCTACAAAATAGAATTTTGTGTATTAAACACTAAATATGCTATAATCTCATTTGCTTCAGATATTCTCAGTTATCCCATATGATGGTATATTTATACTTATTTATGTTTTAGAGATAAGAAATAGGCAAGTATATGAACTTTGAGTTTTTGGTAATCATGTTCCTTTTTTTTTATCATATTATCCAGCGAATACAGTGTTAATGCAATTTTTCTATCCAGGAATCTGTTATGGAATTTTACATGCAGCTTGCTGAAGACAATAGAAAGCTTTATCAGCCTAGCAGTAATTACAGTGAATGTAATGATGTTAATGAGAAGATCCTTCAAAGTTTAATCATAAGTGAAAGTGAGCCATTGGATCTGGCCAGTGAGATGCCTGAAAGTAGCCAGTGCACAAAGAATGCTGTTGATGTTGCCTTATCCCTTACTAGTGCTTTTGCCCCAGAGCCTGAGGATGTTGACCTTGACACTCTTTTACATGTTCCTAGTGTAGAAAATCCAAGTCCTGTTCATCAGCCTAATACGGAAAGGATGCCCAGTCCAGAAAAGAAGCCTACCCCAGAAAGGCAACCTAGTCCTAAAAAACAGCCTAGTCCAGAAAAGGAACCCAGTCCTGAAAAACAGCCTTTTGCAAAGAAACAACCAAATCTTGTTATTAATATGGAGCCCTCACTGGCAAAACAGCCCACCCCTGTTAAGGAAGTACCATGTGATTCTAACAAAGTTGCAGATGCCAAAGAAGTTAAACAACCTGGTAAAGCTCGTAAACAGAAATCAAATATGCAACGAGAAAAATCCAAAGAAAAAAGCCCAACAAGTTTTGATTTTGGTCTTTCAAAGAAAGCCACTAATGATATTAAGCCATCAGTTGGATTCAACTTTGGTGTAGCTAAGACTGATACATTTAAAAATAAAAAGTCCAATAAGGCAAATAATAAAGTGTCAGATGCTGTAGAGCTTTTAAATTCTCTGCCATCACCAGAAAACACTGAGGAGGTACAGGAGGGTCCTACTATAGACCTAGATGCACCAGCTGAGCAAAGTAAACCTGTGTTGCTAATTAGTAAAACTGAAGCAGAAGATCTTGAAGATTGGCTTGATTCTGTACTGGATGATTAATGTATTTATCTTAGGCAAGTGTTATATAGTGGAACAAGTAAATGCATGCTGTAATATACCATATAATGGCTACAAGCCCTGGCTAAATGCATCACCACATGTGGGGTACAAAACATTGCTTGAGTTAACAGAATTTACTATATCTCCATGAAAACTTAGTTTTATTGTATTACTATGATTAATGATAACATTTTGTATTTGGTCAATCTTTTTAAGAGCTTGTGACAGTAACTGCACAACATCAAGGATGCATAATAAAATCAATGTTTAGATTTTTAGTTGTATCCTCTGTGATAGGAATTTCACCAAATATTCATTTATAAATTGTTCATGCTACTCTAATATTCTAATTCTTTCTGTATTAAAGAAATTTCTTAATTCATTATAACTGAAAGTCAGTCAGCAGCACTTATTTGATTCCATTTTTTTTAAGTTTTCTTTATTCAGTGATTTTGATTAAAAACATTGCTTTAAGATGGTAATTTGATAAAGTGTTTGGCTACAAGTGTACTGTGAAATACTGTACTGTAATATTCCTTCATTTTACTCTTTTTATTCAAGGCTGTAGAATATCCATATTATTTATGGTACCCACAACTGCATTCTGTTGAAGATTTATAAATAGCCTCATCATTAAGACAAACATAGCTTTTGCTTTCAAAAATTTATGTGAGGTAGCTTTCATGCCTATTAAAGAAAAATGCACAGTACAGTATATGCTTTTTTTTTTAATCAAATATGTTTCATTTAATACTGCTTGTTGATAAAAATGTTACTCATTTTCAGTAATTATATTACCAAAAATTAATTGCTGTATACACCCTTGTGTGTGATATTCATGATAGTATATAACTATCATTATAATTCTAGTAAAATAATAATTATTAAATATCAGATGATTTCTATTAAATTATGTATTCAATTATCCATTATTTTTTTCATCCTTGAAGTATAAATTATTTTGTGAAGAATCTCTAATGTATATTGTTAATCAAGTCATATCTAACATATTAATATTTATACCAACACTGATTAACAAAGAAGTCTCATTCATTTACATCATTGCTTATTCTGTATGAGAAAATAAAAAAAAATTGTCATTGTATTTAAGATTTTTATATTTTGTCAGCCACTGCATTGAATATTTTAAGCCAAATAGTAAAATACTCAAGAATTATACCTAGTTAAAATATACACCATAGTAAATTAATTGTTCTGATAATTTTCACTGCAGCATGGTTTATCCACATTATTGTGATATGCAGTTTGATATGGTTGAACATTGTAGCACTGTACGTGATTTTTTTTCCTAATAAAAGAGCTTAAATACACGGTTGTACTTCACTATACTACACTACTAAATATACACAATTTACAATGCATAAAAGTTTCATCTTTACCATGATTCTTGAGACCTCAGAATATTTATGGTTTTTGTTGTTTTCTTCAGAAGCAGTAATTTCAATATTTCACTAAGCAAATTTAATTTTATAGACATTTATTCCCCTGAAGGGAGGTTCCATGATGCCAGTAAAGGGTTCTTCATCCAAAGAATTGGACCTAATCTACCCTTCCTTGGATCAAACTTAACCTGCATCCTGTTCCCCCAGGCACTGTATTACCCATATGAGTTTAGCACTTGCCCATACATTAATACAGACATTTACCCTGCAGTTTTTAAACTGCAACATTAACACCCCTCCTTCAGAGTGCAGGCACTGTACTTCCCATCTCCAGGACTCAAGTCCGGCCTGCCGGTTTCCCTGAATCCCTTCATAAATGTTACTTTGCTCACACTCCAACAGCACGTCAAGTATTAAAAACCATTTGTCTCCATTCACTCCTATCAAGCAGGCATGCGTGAGCGTGTTTGATAGGAGTGAATGGAGACAAATGGTTTTTAATACTTGACGTGCTGTTGGAGTGTGAGCAAAGTAACATTTATGAAGGGGTTCAGGGAAACCGGCAGGCCGGACTTGAGTCCTGGAGATGGGAAGTACAGTGCCTGCACTCTGAAGGAGGGGTGTTAATGTTGCAGTTTAAAAACTGTAGTGTAAAGCACCCTTCTGGCAAGACAGTGATGGAGTGAATGATGGTGAAAGTTTTTCTTTTTCGGGCCACCCTGCCTTGGTGGGAATCGGCCAGTGTGATAATAATAAAAAATTTACCCTGAGATAGATAAGAAAGATAAGTGCTTTAAATTTGCCTTAACCACTCAATGGAAGGCTTAACGATATGAGGAAGAAGTAAATTCACGTACATATGTGTGTGTGTACTCACCTAATTGTGGTTGCAGGGGTCAAGTCATAGCTCCTAGCCCCACCTCTTTCGCTGGTTGCAACTAGGTCCACTGTCTCCCTGCTCCATGAGCTTCATCATACCCCTTCTTAAAGCTGTGTATGGATCCTGCCTCTACTATATCACTCTCCAGATTGTTACACTTCATGACAACTCTATTGCTGAAGAAATACTTCCTAATATACCTGTGAATCATCTGAGTTTTCAGCTTCCAGTTGTGACCTCTATACACCCTGTAAATTTCTTTCAGTTATTTTATATGAATGGTAAGTGTTGGCTTAGCTTATTGGAGATGCCATGTTTAATATCAATGTGTGGTATGAATATTATGCAGAGAATGAAGAGCATAAAAATTAGAAAATGGTTTAGTGGCATGAAAGAAAACTGAGAAAGAGGAAATAAAACTCAGAATAGAAGGAGGGAATGTTAAAATGGTCATTTAGAAAGGAAGAAACAGGATAGGCTGATTAAGAGGGTGTATCAGTTGGGGGTGGATGGGAGAAGTAGGAGATGTTCCAGGAAATGTTGGAAGAAAAGTGTGGAGGAGGTTTTCAGATGAACCTGAGCATCCAGCAGGTATGTATAAGTGTGTTAGCTAGAGTGTAGACTAAGTTGTTTATGGGGTTTAATGTGCTGTCAAAGTGTGAGCAAGGTTATATATATAATAGGATTTCCTTTAAAAGGGGTGTCCTGATGCTAGTCAAGGGGTTTTTATTCCAAATATTAGTGCTACCCTCCCCTTCCTGGAATCACACCTGATTATCCCACTATCCCTCCTATTTCCTAAATGCTGGTGACTACAATAATTATGAAAGGATTCAGGAAAATGAATTAACCAGACTTGAGTTCTGCAAGTGCTTGTACTCTGGAAGATGCATGGAGGCTGTTGCTGGTCAGAGGATCATACGATTTTAATGTCTGTGCATTTCTGGGAAGACTGCTAATGAATGTCTTATTCATGGGGTCACCCTGCCTTGGTGGGAAGTGGCTGAAGTGCTAAAAAAAAAAGCGGTGAGAAAAACTTGAAAAGATAAACGAGTTGCTGTAAAGTATATTGATGGACCTATTACCTGGAGTTTACCTGGAGAGAGTTTCGGGGGTCAACGCCCCCGTGGCCCGGTCTGTGACCAGGCCTCCTGGTGGATCAGCGCCTGATCAACCAGGCTGTTGCTGCTGGCTGCACGCAAACCAACGTACGAGCCACAGCCCGGCTGATCAGGAACTGACTTTAGGTGCTTGTCCAGTGCCAGCTTGAAGACTGCCAGGAGTCTGTTGGTAATCCCCCTTATGTGTGCTGGGAGGCAGTTGAACAGTCTCGGGCCCCTGACACTTATTGTATGGTCTCTTAACGTGCTAGTGACACCCCTGCTTTTCATTGGGGGGATGGTGCATCGTCTGCCAAGTCTTTTGCTTTCGTAGTGAGTGATTTTCGTGTGCAAGTTCGGTACTAGTCCCTCTAGGATTTTCCAGGTGTATATAATCATGTATCTCTCCCTCCTGCGTTCCAGGGAATACAGGTTTAGAAACCTCAAGCGCTCCCAGTAATTGAGGTGTTTTATCTCCGTTATGCGCGCCGTGAAAGTTCTCTGTACATTTTCTAGGTCGGCAATTTCACCTGCCTTGAAAGGTGCTGTTAGAGTGCAGCAATATTCCAGCCTAGATAGAACAAGTGACCTGAAGAGTGTCATCATGGGCTTGGCCTCCCTAGTTTTGAAGGTTCTCATTATCCATCCTGTCATTTTTCTAGCAGATGCGATTGATACAATGTTATGGTCCTTGAAGGTGAGATCCTCCGACATAATCACTCCCAGGTCTTTGACGTTGGTGTTTCGCTCTATTTTGTGACCAGAATTTGTTTTGTACTCTGATGAAGATTTAATTTCCTCATGTTTACCATATCTGAGTAATTGAAATTTCTCATCATTGAACTTCATATTGTTTTCTGCAGCCCACTGAAAGATTTGGTTGATGTCCGCCTGGAGCCTTGCAGTGTCTGCAATGGAAGACACTGTCATGCAGATTCGGGTGTCATCTGCAAAGGAAGACACGGTGCTGTGGCTGACATCCTTGTCTATGTCGGATATGAGGATGAGGAACAAGATGGGAGCTAGTACTGTGCCTTGTGGAACAGAGCTTTTCACCGTAGCTGCCTCGGACTTTACTCTGTTGACGACTACTCTCTGTGTTCTGTTAGTGAGGAAATTATAGATCCATCGACCGACTTTTCCTGTTATTCCTTTAGCGCGCATTTTGTGCGCTACTACGCCATGGTCACACTTGTCGAAGGCTTTTGCAAAGTCTGTATATATTACATCTGCATTCTTTTTGTCTTCTAGTGCATTTAGGACCTTGTCGTAGTGATCCAGTAGTTGAGACAGACAGGAGCGACCTGTTCTAAACCCATGTTGCCCTGGGTTGTGTAACTGATGGGTTTCTAGATGGGTGGTGATCTTGCTTCTTAGGACCCTTTCAAAGATTTTTATGATATGGGATGTTAGTGCTATTGGTCTGTAGTTCTTTGCTGTTGCTTTACTGCCCCCTTTGTGGAGTGGGGCTATGTCTGTTGTTTTTAGTAACTGAGGGACGACCCCCGTGTCCATGCTCCCTCTCCATAGGATGGAAAAGGCTCGTGATAGGGGCTTCTTGCAGTTCTTGATGAACACAGAGTTCCATGAGTCTGGCCCTGGGGCAGAGTGCATGGGCATGTCATTTATCGCCTGTTCGAAGTCATTTGGCGTCAGGATAACATCGGATAGGCTTGTGTTAATCAAATTTTGTGGCTCTCTCATAAAAAATTCATTTTGATCTTCGACTCTCAGTCTGGTTAGCGGCTTGCTAAAAACTGAGTCATATTGGGACTTGAGTAGCTCACTCATTTCCTTGCTGTCATCTGTGTAGGACCCATCTTGTTTAAGTAGGGGCCCAATACTGGGCGTTGTTCTCGATTTTGATTTGGCATAGGAGAAGAAATACTTTGGGTTTCTTTTGATTTCATTTATAGCTTTTAGTTCTTCCCGTGATTCCTGACTCCTAAAGGATTCTTTTAGCTTAAGTTCGATGCTTGTTATTTCTCTGACCAGTGTCTCCCTGCGCATTTCAGATATATTGACCTCTTTTAGCCGCTCTGTTATTCTTTTCCGTCGCCTGTAAAGGGAGCGCCTGTCTCTTTCTATTTTACATCTACTCCTCCTTTTTCTTAGAGGAATAAGCCTTGTGCATACATCGAGTGCCACCGAGTTAATCTGTTCTAGGCATAAGTTTGGGTCTGTGTTGCTTAGTATATCTTCCCAGCTTATATCGGTTAGGACTTGGTTTACTTGGTCCCACTTTATGTTTTTGTTATTGAAGTTGAATTTGGTGAATGCTCCCTCGTGACTAGTTTCATTTTGTCGGTCTGGGGCTCCTCGCATACATGTCTGAACCTCAATTATGTTGTGATCTGAGTATATTGTTTTTGATATAGTGACATTTCTTATCAGATCATCATTGTTAGTGAATATGAGGTCTAGTGTATTCTCCAGTCTAGTAGGCTCTATTATTTGCTGGTTTAAATTGAATTTTGTGCAGAGATTTAAAAGCTCGTGTGAGTGTGAGTTTTCATCAGAGCTGCCTCCTGGTGTTATTACTGCAACAATATTATTTGCTATATTCCTCCATTTTAGGTGCCTTAAGTTGAAATCCCCCAGGAGCAAGATGTTGGGTGCAGGAGCTGGAAGATTTTCCAGACAGTGGTCAATTTTTAACAGCTGTTCCTGGAATTGCTGGGATGTTGCATCCGGAGGCTTGTAGACTACCACAATGACTAGGTTTTGGTTCTCGACCTTTACTGCTAAAACTTCCACTACGTCATTTGAGGCATTAAGCAGTTCTGTGCAAACAAGTGACTCTGCAATGTACAGGCCAACCCCCCTCTTTTGCCTGTTCACTCTGTCACATCTGTATAGGTTGTAACCTGGGATCCATATTTCATTGTCCAAGTGATCCTTTATGTGGGTCTCAGTGAAAGCCGCGAACATTGCCTTTGCCTCTGCAAGCAGTCCACGGATGAAAGGTATTTTGTTGTTTGTTGCTGGCTTTAGACCCTGTATATTTGCAAAGAAGAATGTTATCGGACTGGTGGTATTGTTACAAAAAAAAAAGAGAAAAAAGGTTGTAATAGAGGAATGTAACTATAAGGGGGAAATAAAGAATGGTTAGCTATTAACGCTGGAATGATATTGTCAAATAAATAATTCCCTTAGTGCTAGAAGGGAGTTTCTGAGCCAAAGAATTTGACTTGTCCTCCATTCTCTGGATTAAACTTTATTGCCTCCCATTCCTCAGGCTGTGTATAACCCCTCTGGGTTTAGCACTTCCCCCTAACTGTAATAATAACAATCCTCAATGTAATGACAATCTTTCGTATGTAAAGTATCAGCACATTGCTTGAATGACTCCATGAACTCAGTGCTAAGTTCCCTCCACAGAGGCTTCTTTATTGTTGGTTAAGAACTCCACACAAGCTACCCTCTCCTTCCTCGGATTTGACAAGAGTTTCCTATTCCTCAGGTGCTGTATAACCCCGTGATTATAATAGCTTCATGTGTGTCAATCCTTCACCTGAAATGACTCATTTTGTTAGATTTATAGTTTATGACTGCATGTGAGTTATTAAGGTTGCAATTCCCCTTTATCTACTGATGTATGTACATGAGGATATACTGTACACACCTCTTGATGTATATACTCTAAGGGATACACACCTCTCAACATATATACATCACAATACACTGTATACACCTCTTGG
Organism: Cherax quadricarinatus; assembly: GCF_038502225.1. Taxonomy (NCBI): domain Eukaryota; kingdom Metazoa; phylum Arthropoda; class Malacostraca; order Decapoda; family Parastacidae; genus Cherax; species Cherax quadricarinatus. Next base: position 27,293,436 of record NC_091324.1, on the reverse strand, counting down.
TTTATCCACGTCAAGATATACTGTACTAACCTAATTGTGGTTACAGGGCTCGAGCACCAGCTCCTGACCGAACCTCTGCTGGCCACTACTGGTTTCACTCTCGGCTGTGTGAGCCCTTTCATGCTTATTTTTAAGGCTATATATGGATTTTGCTTCTACCACTTCATTGTCTAGGTGTTCCACTTCCTGACCACTCTAAGGTTAAGAAGTATTTCCTAACATCCCTGACTCATTTCTGCTTTTAACTTGCAGTTGTGACCTCGTGTAACCGAGACCTGCCACTCACTCTGTCTATCCCATCAATTCCTTTGAGTATTTTGTACATCGTAATAATGTCACGTCTGGTCCTGTCCTCCAGTGTCATCAGGTTTAGCTCCTCTAGCCTTTCATCATAGGTCATATCCTTCGGCTATAGAACTAGTTTCGTCACAATCTTTGCACTTTTTCCAGCGTCTTCACATGCTTAACTAGATGTGGGTTCCATACTGGCGCTGCATACTTCAAGAAGGGTCTGATATCCGCAGTGTATAAGGTTATGAATGCCCCTCATTGACGTTCCTGAAAGCTACCCTTAAATCTGTCAGTCTTGCATTTGCTGCACTTGTTATTTCAGTTGATGTGTGCCTCAGGCGAAATGTTTGATTGATGAATTAGATACTTGTGCAACATTTAGGTATCTTTATTGTGAAAACGTTTTGCCAACCAGTGGCTTCCTCAGTCCAAATGCATTAACTTATGCTCACCCCGAGATGTCCTCCCAGGCGAAATGCTTGGAATTTTGCTCACCCACAGGTTTCCTCCTCTTTCATCCTTAGTCCCCCAAGCCTGTACACTGTTTCTGGACGTCTTTGCCCTTCAATTTTTATAGCTTTGCATATGCTGGAGTGAAATTCCAGTCCTGCAGTGTCCAGATTCATTTGTAGCCTTTCCCAGTCTACTCCTGTTTGTATCTTCTTCACTGGTTTCACATCTGCAAACAGGGACACATCTGACTCGATTTCTTGTCATGTTGTTTACACACACAAGTAACAATATTGGTCAAAGTACTGACCCTTGTGGAACCCCACTCATCGCACTCGCTCATTCCGACATCTCCCTGACAGTAACTCGTTGCTTCCTTCCCGCGAAATATCCCTTGATCCATGTTGATTTTTCCTGTAATTCCTGCCTGCTCTTCTAGCTGTTATGTCAGTCTCTTGTGTGGTACTGTATCGAATGCCTTCTTGTAATCCAAAAATATACAGTCCACCCATCAATCTTTTTCCTGCCTAACTCTCATTACTGTATCACAGAACTCGAGCAGATTCGAGAGACAGAATTTACCATCTCGAAAACCGTGCTGGTTGTTGTTTATGAATCCACTCCATCACTATTCTGATAATCTAACACGTAACCTTATATACACTGTATATTAGTGACCAGTAGTCCAGTTCCACCTGGCTGTCCCCTTTTCTGAAAATTGGGATTACATTCCCTGCTTTCCAGACCTTTGGCAGCTGTACACACGTCTTGGTGTATATACACTGAGGGATAAATGCATCTCAGTGTGTATACATCAAGATATATTGTACACACTTCTCAGTGTATACACACGCAGGGATACACACCTCAGTGTATATACACATAGTTATACACCTTTCGATGTATATATTGAGATACACGTCTAAGTGTTTATATGCTGAGCCACGCATACATCTCGGCGTATATATAATGAACGATTACACACTTAAAGAGATAAAAAAAACTGCCAGTGCTAATACGGATATACACCTCGCGGTGTATATAAGGTGAGAGTCCTTTCCCTGTCATCCTAAAGCCTTTCCGCTGCTATCTTCCAGCCTTGCCCCTGCCATCCTCCGTTGGGCCCTGCCCCCCTCCGCCCTCTAGGCCTACCCCTACCATCTTCCAGCACTGCTGCTGCCATCCTCCAGCTCTACCCGTATCATCCTCCAGCCCTGCCCCTGCATCCTCCAATCCAATCACTGTCGTCATCCAGCCCTACCCCTGGCATCCTCCAGTCCTGCCTCTCCATCCTCCAGCCCTACCCCTGCCATCCTCCAGTCCTGGCTGTCAGGGTGGGATGGCTGTCAGTGGTGGCGCACACCACCACCACCTCAACACTCCAGTGTACTGCTGGACGTCTCACTGTTAGCACGTGTGTAATATGTGTTAGTGTTGTGTGTGTGTCCGGTGCCCACCCCCAAGCATCATCACATTATTAAACCTCATACACTGCATTCTGGAATATTCTAGCTCAAAAGAAATCATCGAAGATTTATATGTTCAGGACATATCTCAAAATGTAGCGCAATGTCCACAGAGTGCGAGTTGGGAAGGTAATTTAAATGGAGCGTAAGATGATGATCTGTGAATAGCGGGGTTTAGTGGTTGTTACTGTGGTGTGTATGGTGCTGCCATCACCATTACCATGAATACCATCTCCAGCACTACCATGAGTACCATCTCCAACACTACCATGAGTACCATTGTCCCTCCAGCATTCAAGGAACGTTTCTGGGTAAGTAACACTATAGCTAGAAGATTCAGTAATTATTATATTTATTTTGAAGTTAAGCGCTAAATCCGTGGGGGTCATATAGCCCCTGAGAAATATGGGAGGCAGTCAGGTTCAGTCCAAGGTAGGGGAAGACAGATATCTTCACCAGCATTAGAACTTCCCCTTGAAGAATGGGAAGTTGAAATGCGAGGCTCCTGCTACTGCTGTCACCACTGCTACTGTCAACACTACTACTACTGCTGTCACCACTGCTACTGCTGTCACCACTGCTACTGTCACCACTGCTGCTGCTGTCACCACTGCTACTGCTGTCACCACTGCTACTGCTGTCACCACTGCTACTGCTGTCACCACTGCTACTGCTGTCACCACTGCTGCTGCTGTCACCACTGCTACTGTCAACACTACTGCTACTGCTGTCACCACTGCTACTGCTGTCACCACTGCTACTGCTGTCACCACTGCTACTGTCAACACTACTGCTACTGCTGTCACCACTGCTACTGCTGTCACCACTGCTACTGCTGTCACCACTGCTACTGCTGTCACCACTGCTACTGCTGTCACCACTGCTGCTGCTGTCACCACTGCTACTGTCAACACTACTGCTGTCACCACTGCTACTGCTGTCACCACTGCTACTGTTGTCACCACTGCAGTCGACTAATATCCAGCTGCCTATTTTCTGTTAGGTGAAGAGGGACAGTAGATGTTACATTGCTCCCATACGTCTCGTTTCTGCTCAAGATCGAAACCGGGTCCTTTGGTTGAGAGTTGAACACTATACCAATAAGCTCCCAATGTGAATCGGAAGCCTATTAAATGTTTTGCATTAACAGGAGTGTTGCCTTTTTTTTTCTATAGAACGTGCAAGATGACAGGAAAATTTTAAACTGATTTTTTTTAGAGACTCCTCAATTAATTAATACAATTTACTTTCCTGCAAGTTTCTTGATCTGACTTACTTAATATTCGCTTTCCAGTTAATGAGGCTTAATTAATCTGAGAGCGGACCGAGAGGAAGGGGAAGGGGAAGATGATGACTTTCCCAGAGGAATTCAAATAACGTAGCTAAACACTTGATAGTACATGTGTAGGCAACTAGCCACTCATTATAATACCGTGGGTCGATCATCCCACACTAGTGGACTATCACGGTGTTAAGTGACAATCATTCCACACTAGTGGTCGACTGTCACGGTGTTAGGTGACAATCATTCCACACTGGTAGTGGACTATCAATGTGTTAGGTAACAATCATTCCACACTAGTGGTCGAGGCTACCACCTAGGTGCAGCAGTTAAGTGCTAGCACAACCTTGGGTGTCAGTATAGATTATGACAACACTGGAACAATTAATTGTCTTTCTACACGTTTTAGTTTTTTATCATTCTGACAACTGTTTCCGCTTTAGAAGGAAAGTGTTGTTAAGTATTTTTGTTCAGTGGAGGAGATATATCAGCGCTGCGAATACCCATAAATTAGAACACTGGAATTCGCTATGGAATACTTTCTTATTTGTTCCAGGGTTGGAAAATATACAGAAGTTATTCTGTGCCCGCAGAGTATTATTAAAACATCTAAATTACTGAGAACGCCTCAAAGCACTGGCAATGTAGTCTAGTGAAAGGAGAAGAGATGCTTTACCTGGATACCTGGAGGTTTACCTGGAGAGAGTTCCGGGGGTCAACGCCCCCGCGGCCCGGTCTGTGACCAGGCCTCCTTAGGTCAGTGTCCCAGGATGCGACCCACACCAGTCGACTAACACCCAGGTACCCATTTTACTGATGGGGAACATAGACAACAGGTGGAAAGAAACACGTCCAATGTTTCTACTCTGGCTAGGAATCGAACCCAGGCCCTCACCGTGTGAAGCGAGAGCGTTAACCACCAGGCCACCAGAGCAAAGACTAGAAAGACTAGTCAGATCCACTATTTACACGGTACCATAACTTACTGGAGTGAGAAATACGGGAGTAAGGGTAGATAGAATAAAGTTCTCTAATGGGCAAAGCATTTCCATGATAAAGGTACCTAATGTTTCATTTTCCATGGAATACAACCAGTGAGAAGCAGGGACGCCAAAACCACAATTACAGAACACTGTGTCAACACCGTAGTTCAAAACTTCTTCCTTCTAAAATCAAATAAAAGAAATAATGTCGGCGCAAAGATGGAAGTTTTCAAAAAGAAACTTAACAAGTAGTACCTGCATAAAGTGAAATAAACCTGATTGCAGTGGCTATTTAGTCCTGTGGGTTGCTGACAGCAACAGCTCGGCTGACCAACAGCGAAGCCTGGACTCAGGTCTGGCGTACTGTGTTGTATGTCGTCAGTATGCAAGAAGTTCTATAATACATATTTAATAAATCTTTCTGATTATGAGTGTTCACAAAGTGTGTTAGCTGTGTGTTAAGGTTGTGTGAGCGATGTTAAGTGTGAGTGTGTTAAGGTTAAGTGTGTGAGTGTGCTAAAATGGAGTGTGTGCTTAATGCGCGCGCTTGTGTGTACTCACTTATTTGTGGTTGCAGGGGTCGATTCACAGCTCCTGGCCCCGCCTCTTCGCTGATTGCTACTAGGTCCTCTCTCTCCCTGCCCCATGAGCTTTATCATACCTCGCCTTAAAACTATGTATGGTTCCCGCCTCCACTACGTCACTTTCTAGGCTATTCCACAGCCTGACAACTCTATGACTGAAGAAATACTTCCTAAAATCCCTTTGATTCATCTGAGTCTTCAACTTCCAATTGTGACCCCTTGTTTCTGTGTCCCTTTTCTGGAACATCTCGTCTTTGTCCACCTTGTCTATTCCGCGCAGTATTTTATATGTCGTTATCATGTCTCCCCTGACCTTCCTGTCCTCCAGTGTCGTCAGGCCGATTTCCTTCAACCTTTCTTCGTAGGACAATCCCCGTAGCTCTGGGACTAGTCTTGTTGCAAACCTTTGCACTTTCTCTAATTTCTTGACGTGCTTGACTAGGTGTGGATTCCAAACTGGTGCTGCATACTCCAGTATGGGCCTGACGTAAATGGTATACAGAGTCTTGAACGAATCCTTACTGAGGTATCGGAACGCTATCCGTAGATTTGCCAGGCGCCCGTATGCTGCAGCAATTATCTGATTGATGTGCGCCTCAGGAGATATGCTCGGTGTTATACTCACCCCCAGATCTTTTTCCTTGAGTGAGGTTTGCAGTCTTTGGCCATCTAAACTATATTGTGTCTGCGGTCTTCTTTGCCCTTCCCCAATCTTCATGACTTTGCATTTGGCAGGGTTAAACTCAAGGAGCCAGTTGCTGGACCAGGCTTGTAGCCTGTCCAGGTCTCTTTGAAGTCCTGCCTGATCCTCATCCGATTTGATTCTTCTCATTAACTTCACATCATCTGCAAACAAGGACACTTCTGAGTCTATCCCTTCCGTTATGTCGTTCACATATACCAAGAACAGCACAGGTCCTAGGACTGAACCCTGTGGAACCCCGCTTGTCACAGGCGCCCACTCTGACACCTCGTCACGTACCATGACTTGTTGTTGTCTCCCTGTTAGGTATTCTCTGATCCATTACAGTGCCTTTCCTGTTATGTGTGCCTGATCCTCTAGCTTTTGCAGTAACCTCTTGTGAGGAACTGTGTCGAAGTCCAAAAAAATGCAGTCGATCCACCCCTCTCTCTCTTGTCTTACTTCTGTCACCTTGTCATAAAACTCTTGTAGGTTTGTGACACAGGATTTTCCTTCCCTGAAACCGTGCTGGTTGTCAGTTATTCACTTGTTTCTTTCCAGGTGCTCTACCACTCTCCTCCTGATGATCTTCTCCATGACCTTGCATACTATACACGTTAGTGATACAGTTTAGTGCCTCATGTCTGTCTCCCTTTTTAAAAATTGGGACTACATTTGCCATCTTCCATACCTCAGGGAGTTGCCCAGTTTCAAATGATGTGTTGAAGATCTTTGTTAATGGCACACACAGTATCTCTGCTCCCTCTTTAAGGACCCACGGAGAGATGTCTGGTCCCACCGCCTTTGAGGTGTCAAGTTCGCATAGCAGCTTCTTCACCTCCTCCTTGGTTATATGTACCTCGTCCAGCACTTGCTGGTGTACCCCCCTGTTCTGATTACCTGGAGTCCTACTGGTTTCCACTGTAAATACTTCTTTAAATCTCGTGTTGAGCTCCTGACATACCTCTCGGTCGTTTCTTGTGAACTCCTCATCACCCTTCCTCAGTCTGATTACCTGGTCCTTGACTGTTGTTTTCCTCCTGATGTGGCTGTACAACAGCTTCGGGTCAGTCTTGACTTTCGATGCTATGTCATTTTCATATTGTCGCTGAGCCTCCCTTCTTATCTGTGCATATTCGTTTCTGGCTCTTCGGCTAATCTCTTTATTTTCCTGAGTTCTCTGTCTTCTGTACCTTTTCCATTCTCTAGTACACCTAGTTTTTGCCTCCCTACACCTTTGCGTGAACCAAGGACTCGTTCTGTTCTTCCCATTACTTCTGTTTCCCTTGGGAACAAACCTCTCCTCTGCCTCCTTGCATTTTGTTGCCACATAGTCCATCATTTCTTGTACTGGTTTTCCCGTCAGTTCCCTCTCCCACTGAATGTCTTGAAGGAAGTTCCTCATGCCTGAGTAGTTCCCCCTCTTGTAGTTTGGTTTTTCCCAACCTATTCCTGCTACTCTCTCCACTTGGAGCTCAACTATGTAGTCGAAGCACAGAACCACATGATCGCTAGCTCCCAGGGGCCTTTCATACATAATATCCTCGATGTCCGAACTACTCAAGGTGAATACAAGGTCCAGTCTTGCTGATTCATCCTCTCCTCTCTCTCTGGTAGTGTCTCTAACATGTTGATGCATGAGGTTTTCCAGTACCACATCCATAATCTTGGCTCTCCATGTTTCGGGACCCCGATGGGGCTCCAGGTTTTCCCAGTCAATCTCCTTGTGATTGAAATCACCCATAACTAGTAACTTTGTGTGTGTGTGTGTGTGTGTGTGTGTGTGTGTGTGTGTGTGTGTGTGTGTGTGTGTGTGTGTGTGTGTGTGTGTGTGTGTGTGTGTGTGTGTTGAATGTGAGCGTGTTAAGGTTTACATTCTGGCCACACAATACGTGGGTGGGAGTGTCCGGTTACCTCACAAATAGCGGGAATTATCATTGAAATTATTCTCTCAAATATTTGTCAAATGATAACGAGAAGACAACATGTGTATACAGTAATTGGAATTTTACAAGTGTTTGTGAGCTAGAAAAAAAAGAAAAGAATATACAAGAATAATAACAATGAATATTGTAATCTACGCCACAAGTGAAAACATTGCACATGGAATGTTAATGTTATGTTTAAAATACAGCAGCGTCGTGTGTGTGTGTGTGCTCACTTATTTGTACTCACCTAATTGTGGCTGCAGGGGTCGAGTCATAGCACCTGGCCCCTCTATGCTGGTCATTGCTACGTCCACTCTTTCCCTGCTCCATGAGCTTTATCGTACCTCTTCTTACAGTTACTATGTATGGATCATGTCTTCACTATATCGCCCTCCAGATTGTTCCACTTCCTGACAACTTTATGACTGAAGAAATACTTTCTGACATCCCTGTGACTCATCTGAGTTTTCAGCTTCTAGTTGTGACCCCTCCTTGCTGTGTCCCGTCGCTGAAACACTGTCACCACCTTGTCAGTTTCTTTCAGTTGTGTGTTTGTGTTTTATTCGGTTATTCAAATACCAAACACACACACAGGTCTAAGAGTAAGCCCACGAGGCTAGGAGTGAATCTGAGAGGCGGCAAGTTGAGAGGAGGGGCCAGGAGCTAAGACTCAACCCCTGCAACTGCACACAGGGGAGTACATATAAATAAAAATTCTGTGTACACACATGTAAGGATGAAGTGGATGAAGCTGCGGAGGAGCAGGAAGGATGTGAGCAATGAGCAGCAGCAGCAGCACGTCACTTACCATCACTGTGGCTCCTCCAGTTGCTGCTGCAACACACACATCACCGTGGCTCCTCAGGCTGCTTGCTACAACACATCATTGTGGCTCCTCCAGCTGCTTGCTACAACACGCATCATTGTAGCTCCTCCAGTTGTTTGCTACAACACACATCATTGTGGCTCCTCCAGTTGCTTGCTACAACACTCATCATTGTAGCTCCTCTAGTTGCTTACTAAAACACTCATCATTATAGCTCCTCCAGTTGGTTGCTACAACACACATCATTGTGGCTCCTCCAGTTGCTACAGCACTCATCATTGTGGCTCCTCCAGTTGCTTGCTACAAAACTCATCATTGTGGCTCCTCCAGTTGCTTGCTACAACACTCATCATTGTGGCTCCTCCAGTTGCTTACTACAACACGCACACACACATGTATTACTCTTAGATTTCTTACTAAACGTCTGCATTAGCATCAGTTCTGATCAGAAATACTTTGTGTAACAAGAGGCTTTCCAAAAATAAATGTATCAACACATGTAATCCTAGAGCTGAATCAACATTCCGGGGGAGAGAATAAATTTTGAGTGTATCATGATTCCGAAAATACAAATAAACTTATTGATTTATATGACAAAATTTTCTCTGTAGCACGGTTACAGATTTTACAAAAAATCGCTATAGAAAAATCCTGTCTTGTAGAAAAAAACTCATGCATAGTTAAGACATTTATTGAGACTTCTCCGCGGTTGGCTTCTGCGAAACGATACCTCAGTAATGTTTTGAACTGTGCATATGTCTTTACACCATCATCATACCTTACCGTCATTAAATCCTTCTTGTTCATTAGATTTCCGTAGCATCATTGTTATATATATATACTGATGAAGGGACCATGCAGTACCTAGTACACAGCATCATAATATCTTTAGAGCTGTTTATAAAGTGCTAGATGTAGCGTAGTAGAACAAACGACTGAAAAAAATCATATTTGATCCCCAGGCGAGGAGCGATATATGGGCAGGTGTCTATATATCTACTGTTATTCGACTTGTAAGTGCCATCGGGCGACCTTTGAAATCAACTGAGATAGTATAACAGCTCTTATTTTGTAAAAGTACTGAGGTAGCATAGCAGCTCTTAGCTAATGTATGAGCTGAAGAAGGATAACAACTCTTAATTGTGAGTTGAGGTAAGATTACACAGTTATTTTACTGTTAATGAGTAGATGCATTGTAACAGTTCTTCAACAGTAAATTGAACTGTAAAAATGTTTATAAATGAAGGTCGATTTACTGCATTGACTCGAGAATAAAATATCTTGATCATAAGGAATGTGAAGTGAGAGGCTGTAAGGTGACAAGACTGAGTCACTCTTACTGAGAACCTGATGGGAAGGTAAGATGACTTAGTTACTCCCACTAAGAAGTTACTCCCACTAAGAACATGAATAGCATGCAAAATGCCATCGTAATCCCGGGCGAGGCTTCCCGGCAGTCACGTGACCCAGTGTTAAGTCATGTAAGGATTCACTACCGTCTCTCACGAAACAACACAAGGCAATGTTACAGTGAATTGTACCCTACATACTATCTTCCTTACAGTGTTACAGTAGTGAGATGACAACTGTCTACTAACTCCTGGGGTTCTAGTGCTAGGATTTGAAGCTGTGTATTGTTTACCTCCATCACTGCTTCATGCAAGTCATTCCCCTTGTCAACTAGTCTGAGACTAAATAGGTTACTTCCTTGCATCCGTATTGGTCACCTGTGTCCCCTTGCTCTTGGTTCTCTTTAATTCAAGCAGCCTGCCTCTATCAGCCTGCCAATTCGTGTTAAAATTCTGTACGCAGTAATCATGGCCCCTCTTGTCCTCTTCATTAAGGTCGTCAGGTTCAATTTTTCCACCTCTTCATGGTGCATTCCTTTCAGTTCTGGAACTAGCCAGGTTGCAGACCTTTGGACCTGGGCTCAATGACTAGTCTAACATGTGTCGTATATAAGGATCTAAAGGATTCTTTATTCAAGCTCCTGAAAACTAATCTTAAGGTTTGCTAATCTCGCACGTGTGTATGCATTGTGGATGTATGTACGTCTGTGTACTATTGTGTATGTATGCTTATGCAGATGGTTGAATAATGAACAAATGATTTAATGGTGTACAGATGGTTTAGTGGTGCACAGATGGATTCTCAGTTACTGTGCAGGTGGTCATCTGACAAAGAGCTATGTCAGGAGACACTTTCCTGTTTCCTGACAATGACAGCACAACCACCGTCACACTTTCCCTTCTGGAAATGCTCTGCATAACTCGGGCTTTCCATGTTCAATATTGAATATTATCCAACGTTTTACAAACCATGTATCATGTGCAATAAAGAATTTGAATTCTGAATTTGATATACTGTTTATTAAAGAGTGTAATTGTGGCAGGTAGAAGTAGGCACCCCACATCACATAAACACAATACCTTCCCCCCTTTTCCTCCTCCCTCACCGCCCCCACCCAACCTTCCCTCCTATCCCTCCTCACGCAGGAGTGCCAGTACTGTTGTTTATTATTCTCTAACACTGTACGTCGAAATCTCACAATGCATTGAAAAATTCACACACACATACACACACACGGAAGCTGTGAATCTACCCCTACAACCACAATTACGTGAGTACACACACACACACAAACACACACACACAAACACACACACACACACACACACACACACACACACACACACACACACACACACACACACACACACACAATGGATCAGAGAATACCTGACAGGGAGGCAACAACGAATCATGGTACGGGATGAGGTATCACGGTGGGCACCTGTGACGAGCGGGGTCCCACAGGGGTCGGTCCTAGGACCAGTGCTATTTCAGGTATGTGTGAATGACATGATGGAAGGGATAGCCTCAGAGGTGTCCCTGTTCGTAGATGATGTGAAGTTAATGAGGAGAATTAAATCAGATGAGGACCAGGCAGGACTTCAAAGAGACCTGGACAGGCTGGACACGTGGTCCAGCAATTGGTTTCTTGAATTCAACCCTGCCAAGTGCAAACTCATGAAGATCGGAGAAGGGCAAAGAAGACCGCAGACAGAGTATAGACTAGGTGGCCAAGGACTGCAAACCTCGCTCAAAGAGAAAGATCTTGGGGTGACCATAACACCGGGCATGTCTCTGGAGGCACACATCAACCAGATAACTGCTGCAGCATACGGGTGCCTGGCAAACCTGAGAGTAGCTTTCCGATACCTTAATAAGGAATCGTTCAAGACACTGTACACTGTGTACATCAGGCCCATACTGGAGTATGCAGCTCCAGTTTGGAACCCACACCTGGGCAAACACGTCAAGAAATTAGAGAAAGTGCAAAGGTTTGCAGCAAGGCTAGTTCCGGAGCTCAGGGGTATGTCCTACGAAGAAAGGTTGAGGGAAATCGGATTGACGACATTGGAGGACAGGCGGGTCAGGGGAGACATGATAACGACATACAAAATACGGCGTGGAATAGATAAGGTGGACAAAGACAGGATGTTCCAGAGATGGGACAGAGAAACAAGGGGTCACAATTGGAAGCTGAAGACTCAGACGAGTCACAGGATTGTTAGGAAGTATTTCTTCAGTCATAGAGTTGTCAGGAAGTGGAATAGTCTAGCAAATGATGTAGTGGAGGCAGGAACCATACATAGCTTTAAGAAGAGGTACGACAAAGCTTTGTAAGCAGAGAGAGAGAGGGGGGATCTAGTAGCGATCAGTGAAGAGGCGGGGCCAGGAGCTGAGTGTCGACCCCAGCAACCACAATTAGGTGAGTACACACAAACAGTACAATAAAAGTTTGTTTTGTAAAGTGTGCCTTTTCCTCACTAATGCGCGTGATGTTGCAGAAATTTGAACTGAGCAATTGCAGATCATCCATACTACCCATTCATCTCCAGTTGAATGGTCTCAGACCCGTCACGAACTGGGACTCCAGACTATAAGTGTATTCAGAGCCTTCCTTGTGCCAGCACAAGATAAATCACAGCATAACTCTGGTCCCCTTCTGCACAGTCTCACTGATTTTCTGTCCATGTGAGGTTTATAAAAAAAAAACTATTCATATATTACTGAACTGTGTATGACTGAAGTTGCGCTCTAAAAAACACTGAAAATTATTGAAAACATTTAAAAAAAATGAGGAAACTTAATGGTCTAAAAAATATTCTTATATAAAAATAGTTTACAAGGTGTGGTGGTGATTCAGCCAGCGGTGGGCTGAAGTTCGTTAACTGAAGCAAAGCTGCATAAAACAGGTGGTGTATTTGGCTGTAACTCAGGCACTGTAACATTGTGATGTTGTTACAGTCATTGTGTTGGAGGTGAGTTAACAGTGTTGCCATGACAACAAGGTTGCTGCTTCACTACCAACACCAACAATGAATGCACAGTCACTTATGTGGTTGTTAAGGTATTTTGTTTGTAACTCTTGAATAGGGCTGTCTTGATGCTAGTAAGGAGCTTTTGATCCACGGAATTAGAGATAACCCTCCCGTTCCTCGGATCAGATATGATCACCTCCCATTTCCCAAGCGCTGTGTGATTCCTATAGGTTCAACACTTGGCTATGAACTTACTAATAATTTGTTAGTAAAGTCTAGGGATTATCAAGTACACGTAGCTCATCAGTGTGACATTACGTAGTGAAAATGTTTATGAGTTAACACATGTGATAAATCCTAACTTATAGTTTACACTTCCAAACACCGTCTTGGTGTGTTATCTTGACTCTTGAGCGAAACGTTGTGTATTGTAGTATGTGTTTATAAGAGGAGGCAAGTATCTCTCACCCCCTCCCTGTAGTCGTATAGAGGTAAATTCCTCCACTTTAGACAAGTATACGTGCCGTCAGTTATACTCTAGGCTTAACAATATTAACAATAAAAAGAGTAATCCAGATCAGTGTTACTGAATGTGTTAATAATACAAGAAACCCCTTTCTGCAGTTGCTGGGTGTAGCAAGAGTGTGGTGGGTCAGCTGCTGGGTGTAGCAAGAGTGTGGTGGGTCAGGTGCTGGGTGTAGCAAGAGTGTGGTGGGTCAGGTGCTGGGTGTAGCAAGAGTGTGGTGGGTCAGCTGTTGGGTGTAGCAAGAGTGTGGTGGGTCAGCTGCTGGGTGTAGCAAGAGTGTGGTGGGTCAGCTGCTGGGTGTAGCAAGAGTGTGGTGGGTCAGCTGCTGGGTGTAGCAAGAGTGTGGTGGGTCAGGTGCTGGGTGTAGCAAGAGTGTGGTGGGTCAGGTGCTGGGTGTAGCAAGAGTGTGGTGGGTCAGGTGCTGGGTGTAGCAAGAGTGTGGTGGGTCAGGTGCTGGGTGTAGCAAGAGTGTGGTGGGTCAGGTGCTGGGTGTAGCAAGAGTGTGGTGGGTCAGGTGCTGGGTGTAGCAAGAGTGTGGTGGGTCAGGTGCTGGGTGTAGCAAGAGTGTGGTGGGTCAGGTGCTGGGTGTAGCAAGAGTGTGGTGGGTCAGGTGCTGGGTGTAGCAAGAATGTGGTGGGTCAGGTGCTGGGTGTAGCAAGAGTGTGGTGGGTCAGGTGCTGGGTGTAGCAAGAGTGTGGTGGGTCAGGTGCTGGGTGTAGCAAGAGTGTGGTGGGTCAGGTGCTGGGTGTAGCAAGAGTGTGGTGGGTCAGGTGCTGGGTGTAACAAGAGTGTGGTGGGTGGCTGGTGTAGCAAGTGTGTGGTGGGTCAGCTGCTGGGTGTAGCAAGAGTGTGGTGGGTCAGCTGCTGGGTGTAGCAAGAGTGTGGTGGGTCAGGTGCTGGGTGTAGCAAGAGTGTGGTGGGTCAGGTGCTGGGTGTAGCAAGAGTGTGGTGGGTCAGGTGCTGGGTGTAGCAAGAGTGTGGTGGGTCAGGTGCTGGGTGTAGCAAGAGTGTGGTGGGTCAGGTGCTGGGTGTAGCAAGAGTGTGGTGGGTCAGGTGCTGGGTGTAGCAAGAGTGTGGTGGGTCAGGTGCTGGGTGTAGCAAGAGTGTGGTGGGTCAGGTGCTGGGTGTAGCAAGAGTGTGGTGGGTCAGGTGCTGGGTGTAGCAAGAGTGTGGTGGGTCAGGTGCTGGGTGTAGCAAGAGTGTGGTGGGTCAGGTGGGTGTAGCAGGTCCTGGGTGTAGCAAGAGTGTGGTGGGTCAGGTGCTGGGTGTAGCAAGAGTGTGGTGGGTCAGGTGCTGGGTGTAGCAAGAGTGTGGTGGGTCAGGTGCTGGGTGTAGCAAGAGTGTGGTGGGTCAGGTGCTGGGTGTAGCAAGAGTGTGGTGGGTCAGGTGCTGGGTGTAGCAAGAGTGTGGTGGGTCAGCAGGTGCTGGGTGTAGCAAGAGTGTGGTGGGTCAGGTGCTGGGTGTAGCAAGAGTGTGGTGGGTCAGCTGCTGGGTGTAGCAAGAGTGTGGTGGGTCAGGTGCTGGGTGTAGCAAGAGTGTGGTGGGTCAGCTGCTGGGTGTAGCAAGAGTGTGGTGGGTCAGGTGCTGGGTGTAGCAAGAGTGTGGTGGGTCAGGTGCTGGGTGTAGCAAGAGTGTGGTGGGTCAGGTGCTGGGTGTAGCAAGAGTGTGGTGGGTCAGCTGCTGGGTGTAGCAAGAGTGTGGTGGGTGTGTGGGTGTAGCTAGAGTGTGGTGGGTCAGGTGCTGGGTGTAGCAAGAGTGTGGTGGGTCAGGTGCTGGGTGTAGCAAGAGTGTGGTGGGTCAGGTGCTGGGTGTAGCAAGAGTGTGGTGGGTCAGGTGCTGGGTGTAGCAAGAGTGTGGTGGGTCAGGTGCTGGGTGTAGCAAGAGTGTGGTGGGTCAGGTGCTGGGTGTAGCAAGAGTGTGGTGGGTCAGGTGCTGGGTGTAGCAAGAGTGTGGTGGGTCAGGTGCTGGGTGTAGCAGAGTGTGGTGGGTCAGGTGCTGGGTGTAGCAAGAGTGTGGTGGGTCAGGTGCTGGGTGTAGCAAGAGTGTGGTGGGTCAGGTGCTGGGTGTAGCAAGAGTGTGGTGGGTCAGGTGCTGGGTGTAGCAAGAGTGTGGTGGGTCAGGTGCTGGGTGTAGCAAGAGTGTGGTGGGTCAGGTGCTGGGTGTAGCAAGAGTGTGGTGGGTCAGGTGCTGGGTGTAGCAAGAGTGTGGTGGGTCAGGTGCTGGGTGTAGCAAGAGTGTGGTGGGTCAGGTGCTGGGTGTAGCAAGAGTGTGGTGGGTCAGGTGCTGGGTGTAGCAAGAGTGTGGTGGGTCAGGTGCTGGGTGTAGCAAGAGTGTGGTGGGTCAGGTGCTGGGTGTAGCAAGAGTGTGGTGGGTCAGGTGCTGGGTGTAGCAAGAGTGTGGTGGGTCAGGTGCTGGGTGTAGCAAGAGTGTGGTGGGTCAGGTGCTGGGTGTAGCAAGAGTGTGGTGGGTCAGGTGCTGGGTGTAGCAAGAGTGTGGTGGGTCAGGTGCTGGGTGTAGCAAGAGTGTGGTGGGTCAGCTGCTGGGTGTAGCAAGAGTGTGGTGGGTCAGGTGCTGGGTGTAGCAAGAGTGTGGTGGGTCAGGTGCTGGGTGTAGCAAGAGTGTGGTGGGTCAGGTGCTGGGTGTAGCAAGAGTGTGGTGGGTCAGGTGCTGGGTGTAGCAAGAGTGTGGTGGGTCAGGTGCTGGGTGTAGCAAGAGTGTGGTGGGTCAGGTGCTGGGTGTAGCAAGAGTGTGGTGGGTCAGGTGCTGGGTGTAGCAAGAGTGTGGTGGGTCAGGTGCTGGGTGTAGCAAGAGTGTGGTGGGTCAGGTGCTGGGTGTAGCAAGAGTGTGGTGGGTCAGCTGCTGGGTGTAGCAAGAGTGTGGTGGGTCAGGTGCTGGGTGTAGCAAGAGTGTGGTGGGTCAGGTGCTGGGTGTAGCAAGAGTGTGGTGGGTCAGTTACTGGGTGTAGCAAGAGTGTGGTGGGTCAGTTACTGGGTGTAGCAAGAGTGTGGTGGGTCAGGTGCTGGGTGTAGCAAGAGTGTGGTGGGTCAGTTACTGGGTGTAGCAAGAGTGTGGTGGGTGTAGCAAGAGGTGCTGGGTGTAGCAAGAGTGTGGTGGGTCAGGTGCTGGGTGTAGCAAGAGTGTGGTGGGTCAGGTGCTGGGTGTAGCAAGAGTGTGGTGGGTCAGGTGCTGGGTGTAGCAAGAGTGTGGTGGGTCAGGTGCTGGGTGTAGCAAGAGTGTGGTGGGTCAGGTGCTGGGTGTAGCAAGAGTGTGGTGGGTCAGGTGCTGGGTGTAGCAAGAGTGTGGTGGGTCAGGTGCTGGGTGTAGCAAGAGTGTGGTGGGTCAGCTGCTGGGTGTAGCAAGAGTGTGGTGGGGTGCTGGGTGTAGCAAGAGTGTGGTGGGTCAGGTGCTGGGTGTAGCAAGAGTGTGGTGGGTCAGGTGCTGGGTGTAGCAAGAGTGTGGTGGGTGCTGGGTGTAGCAAGAGTGTGGTGGGTCAGCTGCTGGGTGTAGCAAGAGTGTGGTGGGTCAGCTGCTGGGTGTAGCAAGAGTGTGGTGGGTCAGCTGCTGGGTGTAGCAAGAGTGTGGTGGGTCAGGTGCTGGGTGTAGCAAGAGTGTGGTGGGTCAGGTGCTGGGTGTAGCAAGAGTGTGGTGGGTCAGGTGCTGGGTGTAGCAAGAGTGTGGTGGGTCAGGTGCTGGGTGTAGCAAGAGTGTGGTGGGTCAGGTGCTGGGTGTAGCAAGAGTGTGGTGGGTCAGGTGCTGGGTGTAGCAAGAGTGTGGTGGGTCAGGTGCTGGGTGTAGCAAGAGTGTGGTGGGTCAGGTGCTGGGTGTAGCAAGAGTGTGGTGGGTCAGGTGCTGGGTGTAGCAAGAGTGTGGTGGGTCAGGTGCTGGGTGTAGCAAGAGTGTGGTGGGTCAGCTGCTGGGTGTAGCAAGAGTGTGGTGGGTGTGCTGGGTGTAGCAAGAGTAGCAAGAGTGTGGTGGGTCAGGTGCTGGGTGTAGCAAGAGTGTGGTGGGTCAGGTGCTGGGTGTAGCAAGAGTGTGGTGGGTCAGGTGCTGGGTGTAGCAAGAGTGTGGTGGGTCAGGTGCTGGGTGTAGCAAGAGTGTGGTGGGTCAGCTGGGTGTGCTGGGTGTAGCAAGAGTGTGGTGGGTCAGCTGCTGGGTGTAGCAAGAGTGTGGTGGGTCAGGTGCTGGGTGTAGCAAGAGTGTGGTGGGTCAGGTGCTGGGTGTAGCAAGAGTGTGGTGGGTCAGGTGCTGGGTGTAGCAAGAGTGTGGTGGGTCAGGTGCTGGGTGTAGCAAGAGTGTGGTGGGTCAGGTGCTGGGTGTAGCAAGAGTGTGGTGGGTCAGGTGCTGGGTGTAGCAAGAGTGTGGTGGGTCAGGTGCTGGGTGTAGCAAGAGTGTGGTGGGTCAGGTGCTGGGTGTAGCAAGAGTGTGGTGGGTCAGGTGCTGGGTGTAGCAAGAGGGTGGTGGGTGTGCTGGGTGTCAAGAGTGTGGTGGGTCAGGTGCTGGGTGTAGCAAGAGTGTGGTGGGTCAGGTGCTGGGTGTAGCAAGAGTGTGGTGGGTCAGGTGCTGGGTGTAGCAAGAGTGTGGTGGGTCAGCTGCTGGGTGTAGCAAGAGTGTGGTGGGTCAGGTGCTGGGTGTAGCAAGAGTGTGGTGGGTCAGGTGCTGGGTGTAGCAAGAGTGTGGTGGGTCAGGTGCTGGGTGTAGCAAGAGTGTGGTGGGTCAGGTGCTGGGTGTAGCAAGAGTGTGGTGGGTCAGCTGCTGGGTGTAGCAAGAGTGTGGTGGGTCAGGTGCTGGGTGTAGCAAGAGTGTGGTGGGTCAGTGTGGTGGGTCAGGTGCTGGGTGTAGCAAGAGTGTGGTGGGTCAGGTGCTGGGTGTAGCAAGAGTGTGGTGGGTCAGGTGCTGGGTGTAGCAAGAGTGTGGTGGGTCAGGTGCTGGGTGTAGCAAGAGTGTGGTGGGTCAGGTGCTGGGTGTAGCAAGAGTGTGGTGGGTCGGGTGCGGGGTGTAGCAAGAGTGTGGTGGTGTAGCAAGAGTGTGGTGGGTCAGGTGCTGGGTGTAGCAAGAGTGTGGTGGGTCAGGTGCTGGGTGTAGCAAGAGTGTGGTGGGTCAGGTGCTGGGTGTAGCAAGAGTGTGGTGGGTCAGGTGCTGGGTGTAGCAAGAGTGTGGTGGGTCAGGTGCTGGGTGTAGCAAGAGTGTGGTGGGTCAGGTGCTGGGTGTAGCAAGAGTGTGGTGGGTCAGGTGCTGGGTGTAGCTGGGTGTAGCAAGAGTGTGGTGGGTCAGTTGCTGGGTGTAGCAAGAGTGTGGTGGGTCAGCTGCTGGGTGTAGCAAGAGTGTGGTGGGTCAGGTGCTGGGTGTAGCAAGAGTGTGGTGGGTCAGGTGCTGGGTGTAGCAAGAGTGTGGTGGGTCAGGTGTGGGTGTAGCAAGAGTGTGGTGGGTCTGCTGGGTGTAGCAAGAGTGTGGTGGGTCAGGTGCTGGGTGTAGCAAGAGTGTGGTGGGTCAGGTGCTGGGTGTAGCAAGAGTGTGGTGGGTCAGGTGCTGGGTGTAGCAAGAGTGTGGTGGGTCAGGTGCTGGGTGTAGCAAGAGTGTGGTGGGTCAGGTGCTGGGTGTAGCAAGAGTGTGGTGGGTCAGGTGCTGGGTGTAGCAAGAGTGTGGTGGGTCAGGTGCTGGGTGTAGCAAGAGTGTGGTGGGTCAGGTGCTGGGTGTAGCAAGAGTGTGGTGGGTCAGGTGCTGGGTGTAGCAAGAGTGTGGTGGGTCAGGTGCTGGGTGTAGCAAGAGTGTGGTGGGTCAGCTGCTGGGTGTAGCAAGAGTGTGGTGGGTCAGGTGCTGGGTGTAGCAAGAGTGTGGTGGGTCAGGTGCTGGGTGTAGCAAGAGTGTGGTGGGTCAGGTGCTGGGTGTAGCAAGAGTGTGGTGGGTCAGGTGCTGGGTGTAGCAAGAGTGTGGTGGGTCAGGTGCTGGGTGTAGCAAGAGTGTGGTGGGTCAGGTGCTGGGTGTAGCAAGAGTGTGGTGGGTCAGGTGCTGGGTGTAGCAAGAGTGTGGTGGGTCAGGTGCTGGGTGTAGCAAGAGTGTGGTGGGTCAGGTGCTGGGTGTAGCAAGAGTGTGGTGGGTCAGGTGCTGGGTGTAGCAAGAGTGTGGTGGGTCAGGTGCTGGGGATGGGTCAGGTGCTGGGTGTAGCAAGAGTGTGGTGGGTCAGGTGCTGGGTGTAGCAAGAGTGTGGTGGGTCAGGTGCTGGGTGTAGCAAGAGTGTGGTGGGTCAGGTGCTGGGTGTAGCAAGAGTGTGGTGGGTCAGGTGCTGGGTGTAGCAAGAGTGTGGTGGGTCAGGTGCTGGGTGTAGCAAGAGTGTGGTGGGTCAGGTGCTGGGTGTAGCAAGAGTGTGGTGGGTCAGGTGCTGGGTGTAGCAAGAGTGTGGTGGGGTCAGTCAGGTGCTGGGTGTAGCAAGAGTGTGGTGGGTCAGGTGCTGGGTGTAGCAAGAGTGTGGTGGGTCAGCTGCTGGGTGTAGCAAGAGTGTGGTGGGTCAGGTGCTGGGTGTAGCAAGAGTGTGGTGGGTCAGCTGCTGGGTGTAGCAAGAGTGTGGTGGGTCAGGTGCTGGGTGTAGCAAGAGTGTGGTGGGTCAGGTGCTGGGTGTAGCAAGAGTGTGGTGGGTCAGCTGCTGGGTGTAGCAAGAGTGGTGGTGGGTAGCAGGTGCTGGGTGTAGCAAGAGTGTGGTGGGTCAGGTGCTGGGTGTAGCAAGAGTGTGGTGGGTCAGGTGCTGGGTGTAGCAAGAGTGTGGTGGGTCAGCTGCTGGGTGTAGCAAGAGTGTGGTGGGTCAGCTGCTGGGTGTAGCAAGAGTGTGGTGGGTCAGGTGCTGGGTGTAGCAAGAGTGTGGTGGGTCAGGTGCTGGGTGTAGCAAGAGTGTGGTGGGTCAGGTGCTGGGTGTAGCAAGAGTGTGGTGGGTCAGGTGCTGGGTGTAGCAAGAGTGTGGTGGGTCAGGTGCTGGGTGTAGCACGAGTGGGTGGTGGGTCAGTGTGCTGGGTGTAGCAAGAGTGTGGTGGGTCAGGTGCTGGGTGTAGCAAGAGTGTGGTGTCAGGTGCTGGGTGTAGCAAGAGTGGGTACTGGGTGTAGCAAGAGTGTGGTGGGTCAGCTGTTGGGTGTAGCAAGAGTGTGGTGGGTCAGCTGCTGGGTGTAGCAAGAGTGTGGTGGGTCAGGTGCTGGGTGTAGCAAGAGTGTGGTGGGTCAGGTGCTGGGTGTAGCAAGAGTGTGGTGGGTCAGTGTCAGCTGGGTGTAGCAAGAGTGTGGTGGGTCAGGTGCTGGGTGTAGCAAGAGTGTGGTGGGTCAGGTGCTGGGTGTAGCAAGAGTGTGGTGGGTCAGGTGCTGGGTGTAGCAAGAGTGTGGTGGGTCAGGTGCTGGGTGTAGCAAGAGTGTGGTGGGTCAGGTGCTGGGTGTAGCAAGAGTGTGGTGGGTCAGGTGCTGGGTGTAGCAAGAGTGTGGTGGGTCAGTTACTGGGTGTAGCAACACAACCTTGGTGTAATATAGAGCTTGTGAGTGAGTGGTACATCAACATGATTGAGGTGGTGGTTGTGGGTAGATGCGGGTAGCAGCAACCATCCATTCCACCACCACCACCACTAAACTCCCCACGAGACACTCTACTCTATCTTCCTTCCTGGAGTATCTCTCCAAGAGATAAGACATGAGAGATAAGAGAAAGGTCCTGAAGATGAGAAACTTCTAGAAAGCTCTTCCCATTCAGGAATTACGCTTGTCGTGATAGACTTCACGAAAGAAATGTCTCCCCATTAGAGAATCACTCAAGATAATAGATATTACTTTATCTATACAAAAATATATCACGCTTGGGAGATAATTATATATAATTACAGTTTTCCATTAGTCTTAAGGAAGTACTCACTCTGTGAATATGTGTTTAATACAGTGGTTCCTGTAACAGTAACTAGTGAAGGCAAGAGAGCAGAGTAACTCAACTGTATCACAACAAATCTTGAAGCGCCTTATATTATTGAGATACGAAGAATTTTTGTTTAACATTTTTTTTTGTAGATCGCCTTATACTAATAGTTAAAATTTAAGTCTTCAAGTATTGCTGGAGGAACAATACTTGAGTTAACTCAGCGGTATCCAAGGGTCCGCGGCCCACTGTTTGAGAACCGTCGACCTGCGATTTGTGTATAAGAAATTCTTAAACACCGCATTAAAGGAACTGAATTTTTTTTTATCAGGAGCATATAGTTAAAATAATAAGAAAATAAAAACATGTAAATAGAGGTAAATTATTAGCAAGCGGATGTTGAAGAGTGTATAATTATATATAAAGAAGAGAAAGTAAGACAATTTATCCTCACTGCTGAAGAGGGTCTATAACTGAGGCTGAAATTTACAGATTTTCTTCATCTGCGATTCAGTTTTCTATGGAACTGTGTTCTCAAATTATATATTACCAATATGGTCATTGTACGGTTTCTCTCTCTCCCTTCAGAGTAACAATTATGAAGGGATTCAGGGAAACCGGCAAGCCGGACTTGAGCCCTGGAGACGTCCGGAAGTACAGTGTCTACACTCTGAAGGAGGGGTGTTAATGTTGCAGTTTTATAACTGTAGTGTAAAGCACCCTTCTGGCAAGACAGTGATGGAGTGAATGATGATGAAAGTTTTTCTTTTTCGGGCCTCCCTGCCTTGGTGGGAATCGGCCGGTGTGTTAATAATATATATATATATATATATATATATATATATATATATATATATATATATATATATATATATATATATATATATATATATATATATTAGCTTATGGAACAAATGAACTGAAGCAAATAGACAAACACTAAGCACTGTATATTTGGGTTTCACAGTGAGGCCAATTGTTTACACTTTCCCAGCAACCATTGTGAACAGATTAAGAGTGTAGACGCCAGAGTGTTTGCACTCAAGACTGTGCACCCCACAACATTTAGATCGTGAGTGTTCTTATGTGCACTCAGACTGTGCACTCCACAACACAATAACCAC
This sequence comes from Cherax quadricarinatus, assembly GCF_038502225.1. Classification (NCBI taxonomy): domain Eukaryota; kingdom Metazoa; phylum Arthropoda; class Malacostraca; order Decapoda; family Parastacidae; genus Cherax; species Cherax quadricarinatus. The sequence goes on along the minus strand of NC_091324.1, from coordinate 27,271,093 downwards.
ACAATTTAATAACTTGGTTATCCAGAATGGTTAATTAAAAGAGGTTAAAAGAAGGCCATTGCTGGTTATCACAGTGCCAAGACGATTCAGAAAAATGTGATCTCGACTCAAGACACTGTGTCGGTTTGCAACATGTTAAAAACAATAATATTAACTTGGAGAGCTGCCTCCATTCTTTCATTGTGTATATAGAACGAATCGTATAACCTAGCTGAAAATCCTTGCAAGCAGTGTTGGTATATGGCACTGTTATGCCTGTCTTGTCTCCACTAGTGTATTACGGGAAGTTAGAATGTGTCCATGCATGGATTTTGTGTGAAGGGTTTTGTGTATGTATGACCAGCAATTAAGAAAGTTTATTGTGGAATGAGGCAGCTCCACGGCTCTGAAAGTCAGCTCAAGGTTTCTACACATCCTCACATAATATGATTGTTTTTTTCTTCACAGTTATTTTGTATCAGAATTCTTGGCAGCTTCATAGCCTCAAGAGGTCGTTTTCTCTCACGATTTAGAAGGTTTAGCTAAAACCTCATGCTAGAGTGATGCTGTTGGCACACTTCTTCCCTACTCCCTCCTCTCCCTCTCTAGCTTTATTTCCCTTCCTCACCTCCCTCCCCTCTCCTTATTTTCCTCCGTTTCTATTTATCTTCCTCCCCTCCTTCTCTCCTTTACTTCTTTACCTCCCCTACCTCTCTTTATTTTTCCCTTCCCTCCCCCTTTACTGTATTTTCTTCCTCCTCTCCACTATTCACCTATTTTCTCTTACATATCTTTCTCTACGCCTCTCCTCCCTTACCTTCCTACTATATATGTTGAGAGTCATGTTTACATCCCACATAGCGAATGGAAATACATGCAACACTCCTCTGCTCTCTCTTATACTAAAGTGTTGTAAAGTGTTAAGCATTTAACAACCTATTATCTTTTATCCAACCTCTGCTCAAGTCTGGTCAGAGAAAAAACGTAAAACTATGTATAGTTCATTAAACATTAAACACCATGCGTGATAGAGGGTGAAACCTGAACCATTTGATCACCTGTCGTGGCACCTTTAATGTGTGTTTGCTGTGAGACTGATGGAAGTGCTGTTAACCGAGTGTAGCCTTAAATAGCTTACCTCGAACAAATACAGATGTCTGAGAGAAGCAAGACTTGCCAACAAGTATGGTAGGAAAGAGACTTTGTGAATAGCTGCTCTTGTTCCAGTCATATTGTTGCCGCTGATGTCTTGAAGAGAGTTCTTACAGGTAGCCATGGTTGGTGTTTTCTGGCTCTTGACTCACACTGACCATGACTCACGTTGACCATGATTCACACGCTGATCATGCCTCACTGACCATGACTCACACTGACCATGACTCACACTGACCATGACTCACATTGACCACGACTCACACACTGACCATGACTCACAATGACCACGAATCACACAATAACCACTCTTACCATGAGTTGCAGGTAGCTGAATGAGGTAAAGAATGTTAAGTGCATCAACTATTTATTTACAAAGCAGCTCATTTTCCCAGCAGTGAGTCTCTACAGTCGTCTCCGGATCAGTCTGTGTACACACATACACACACTCACACACACACACACACACACACACACACACACACACACACACACACACACACACACACACACACACACACACACACACACACACACACACACACACACACACACACACACACACACACACACACACACACACACACACACACACACACACACACACTCACACACACACTCACACACACACACACACACACACACACACACACACACACACACACACACACACACACACACACACACACACACACACACACACACACACACACACACACACACACACACACACACACACACACCTTGATACACAGATACAACAATATCCATAGTTTCCCCTACACTCCAACCACTCCACTGATACTTGACCTTATACTACAACGCTACCACAGTAAGTGCGTCAGTATAAGGGTATCAGGTAAAGGTGGCGTATATTACGCAGCTCCACTACACCTGCCTACCATACGCCAATATTTACTTGCGCCATTACACAAGACGGTTTTAGCTAGTGGGCTGACTGTCATATAGGGCAACCTTGCTCAGTGTACACTCACCTCACACAGCAGCAACACAACCTTGCTCAGTGTACACTCACCTCACACAGCAGCAACACAACCTTGCTCAGTGTACACTCACCTCACACAGCAGCAACACAACCTTGCTCAGTGTACACTCACCTCACACAGCAGCAACACAACCTTGCTCAGTGTACACTCACCTCACACAGCAGCAACACAACCTTGCTCAGTGTACACTCACCTCACACAGCAGCAACACAACCTTGCTCAGTGTACACTCACCTCACACAGCAGCAACACAACCTTGCTCAGTGTACACTCACCTCACACAGCAGCAACACAACCTTGCTCAGTGTACACTCACCTCACACAGCAGCAACACAACCTTGCTCAGTGTACACTCACCTCACACAGCAGCAACACAACCTTGCTCAGTGTACACTCACCTCACACAGCAGCAACACAACCTTGCTCAGTGTACACTCACCTCACACAGCAGCAACACAACCTTGCTCAGTGTACACTCACCTCACACAGCAGCAACACAACCTTGCTCAGTGTACACTCACCTCACACAGCAGCAACACAACCTTGCTCAGTGTACACTCACCTCACACAGCAGCAACACAACCTTGCTCAGTGTACACTCACCTCACACAGCAGCAACACAACCTTGCTCAGTGTACACTCACCTCACACAGCAGCAACACAACCTCGCTCAGTGTACACTCACCTCACACAGCAGCAACACAACCTTGCTCAGTGTACACTCACCTCACACAGCAGCAACACAACCTCGCTCAGTGTACACTCACCTCACACAGCAGCAACACAACCTTGCTCAGTGTACACTCACCTCACACAGCAGCAACACAACCTTGCTCAGTGTACACTCACCTCACACAGCAGCAACACAACCTTGCTCAGTGTACACTCACCTCACACAGCAGCAACACAACCTTGCTCAGTGTACACTCACCTCACACAGCAGCAACACAACCTTGCTCAGTGTACACTCACCTCACACAGCAGCAACACAACCTCGCTCAGTGTACACTCACCTCACACAGCAGCAACACAACCTTGCTCAGTGTACACTCACCTCACACAGCAGCAACACAACCTCGCTCAGTGTACACTCACCTCACACAGCAGCAACACAACCTTGCTCAGTGTACACTCACCTCACACAGCAGCAACACAACCTTGCTCAGTGTACACTCACCTCACACAGCAGCAACACAACCTTGCTCAGTGTACACTCACCTCACACAGCAGCAACACAACCTTGCTCAGTGTACACTCACCTCACACAGCAGCAACACAACCTTGCTCAGTGTACACTCACCTCACACAGCAGCAACACAACCTTGCTCAGTGTACACTCACCTCACACAGCAGCAACACAACCTTGCTCAGTGTACACTCACCTCACACAGCAGCAACACAACCTTGCTCAGTGTACACTCACCTCACACAGCAGCAACACAACCTTGCTCAGTGTACACTCACCTCACACAGCAGCAACACAACCTTGCTCAGTGTACACTCACCTCACACAGCAGCAACACAACCTTGCTCAGTGTACACTCACCTCACACAGCAGCAACACAACCTTGCTCAGTGTACACTCACCTCACACAGCAGCAACACAACCTTGCTCAGTGTACACTCACCTCACACAGCAGCAACACAACCTTGCTCAGTGTACACTCACCTCACACAGCAGCAACACAACCTTGCTCAGTGTACACTCACCTCACACAGCAGCAACACAACCTTGCTCAGTGTACACTCACCTCACACAGCAGCAACACAACCTTGCTCAGTGTACACTCACCTCACACAGCAGCAACACAACCTTGCTCAGTGTACACTCACCTCACACAGCAGCAACACAACCTTGCTCAGTGTACACTCACCTCACACAGCAGCAACACAACCTTGCTCAGTGTACACTCACCTCACACAGCAGCAACACAACCTTGCTCAGTGTACACTCACCTCACACAGCAGCAACACAACCTTGCTCAGTGTACACTCACCTCACACAGCAGCAACACAACCTTGCTCAGTGTACACTCACCTCACACAGCAGCAACACAACCTTGCTCAGTGTACACTCACCTCACACAGCAGCAACACAACCTTGCTCAGTGTACACTCACCTCACACAGCAGCAACACAACCTTGCTCAGTGTACACTCACCTCACACAGCAGCAACACAACCTTGCTCAGTGTACACTCACCTCACACAGCAGCAACACAACCTTGCTCAGTGTACACTCACCTCACACAGCAGCAACACAACCTTGCTCAGTGTACACTCACCTCACACAGCAGCAACACAACCTCGCTCAGTGTACACTTACCTCACATAGCAGCAACACAACCTTGCTCAGTGTACACTCACCTCACACAGCAGCAACACAACCTTGCTCAGTGTACACTCACCTCACATAGCAGCAACACAACCTTGCTCAGTGTACACTTACCTCACATAGCAGCAACACAACCTTGCTCAGTGTACACTCACCTCACACAGCAGCAACACAACCTTGCTCAGTGTACACTTACCTCACATAGCAGCAACACAACCTTGCTCAGTGTACACTCACCTCACACAGCAGCAACACAACCTTGCTCAGTGTACACTCACCTCACACAGCAGCAACACAACCTTGCTCAGTGTACACTCACCTCACACAGCAGCAACACAACCTTGCTCAGTGTACACTCACCTCACACAGCAGCAACACAACCTCGCTCACAGTGTACACTCACCTCACACAACAGCAACACAACCTCGCTCACAGTGTACACTCACCTCACACAGCAGCAACACAACCTTGCTCAGTGTACACTCACCTCACACAGCAGCAACACAACCTCGCTCACAGTGTACACTCACCTCACACAACAGCAACACAACCTTGCTCAGTGTACACTCACCTCACACAGCAGCAACACAACCTCGCTCACAGTGTACACTCACCTCACACAGCAGCAACACAACCTCGCTCGCAGTGTACACTCACCTCACACAACAGCAACACAACCTTGCTCAGTGTACACTCACCTCACACAGCAGCAACACAACCTTGCTCAGTGTACACTCACCTCACACAGCAGCAACACAACCTTGCTCAGTGTACACTCACCTCACACAGCAGCAACACAACCTTGCTCAGTGTACACTCACCTCACACAACAGCAACACAACCTCGCTCACAGTGTACACTCACCTCACACAGCAGCAACACAACCTTGCTCAGTGTACACTCACCTCACACAGCAGCAACACAACCTTGCTCAGTGTACACTCACCTCACACAGCAGCAACACAACCTTGCTCAGTGTACACTCACCTCACACAACAGCAACACAACCTTGCTCAGTGTACACTCACCTCACACAGCAGCAACACAACCTTGCTCAGTGTACACTCACCTCACACAGCAGCAACACAACCTCGCTCACAGTGTACACTCACCTCACACAACAGCAACACAACCTTGCTCAGTGTACACTCACCTCACACAGCAGCAACACAACCTTGCTCACAGTGTACACTCACCTCACACAACAGCAACACAACCTTGCTCAGTGTACACTCACCTCACACAACAGCAACACAACCTTGCTCAGTGTACACTCACCTCACACAGCAGCAACACAACCTTGCTCACAGTGTACACTCACCTCACACAACAGCAACACAACCTTGCTCAGTGTACACTCACCTCACACAACAGCAACACAACCTTGCTCAGTGTACACTCACCTCACACAGCAGCAACACAACCTTGCTCAGTGTACACTCACCTCACACAGCAGCAACACAACCTTGCTCAGTGTACACTCACCTCACACAGCAGCAACACAACCTTGCTCAGTGTACACTCACCTCACACAGCAGCAACACAACCTTGCTCAGTGTACACTCACCTCACACAGCAGCAACACAACCTTGCTCAGTGTACACTCACCTCACACAGCAGCAACACAACCTTGCTCAGTGTACACTCACCTCACACAGCAGCAACACAACCTTGCTCAGTGTACACTCACCTCACACAGCAGCAACACAACCTTGCTCAGTGTACACTCACCTCACACAGCAGCAACACAACCTTGCTCAGTGTACACTCACCTCACACAGCAGCAACACAACCTTGCTCAGTGTACACTCACCTCACACAGCAGCAACACAACCTTGCTCAGTGTACACTCACCTCACACAGCAGCAACACAACCTTGCTCAGTGTACACTCACCTCACACAGCAGCAACACAACCTTGCTCAGTGTACACTCACCTCACACAGCAGCAACACAACCTTGCTCAGTGTACACTCACCTCACACAGCAGCAACACAACCTTGCTCAGTGTACACTCACCTCACACAGCAGCAACACAACCTTGCTCAGTGTACACTCACCTCACACAGCAGCAACACAACCTTGCTCAGTGTACACTCACCTCACACAGCAGCAACACAACCTTGCTCAGTGTACACTCACCTCACACAGCAGCAACACAACCTTGCTCAGTGTACACTCACCTCACACAGCAGCAACACAACCTTGCTCAGTGTACACTCACCTCACACAGCAGCAACACAACCTTGCTCAGTGTACACTCACCTCACACAGCAGCAACACAACCTCGCTCAGTGTACACTCACCTCACACAGCAGCAACACAACCTTGCTCAGTGTACACTCACCTCACACAGCAGCAACACAACCTTGCTCACAGTGTACACTCACCTCACACAGCAGCAACACAACCTCGCTCACAGTGTACACTCACCTCACACAGCAGCAACACAACCTCGCTCACAGTGTACACTCACCTCACACAGCAGCAACACAACCTCGCTCACAGTGTACACTCACCTCACACAGCAGCAACACAACCTTGCTCAGTGTACACTCACCTCACACAACAGCAACACAACCTTGCTCAGTGTACACTCACCTCACACAGCAGCAACACAACCTTGCTCAGTGTACACTCACCTCACACAACAGCAACACAACCTCGCTCACAGTGTACACTCACCTCACACAGCAGCAACACAACCTCGCTCACAGTGTACACTCACCTCACACAGCAGCAACACAACCTTGCTCAGTGTACACTCACCTCACACAACAGCAACACAACCTCGCTCACAGTGTACACTCACCTCACACAGCAGCAACACAACCTCGCTCACAGTGTACACTCACCTCACACAGCAGCAACACAACCTTGCTCGCAGTGTACACTCACCTCACACAGCAGCAACACAACCTTGCTCACAGTGTACACTCACCTCACACAGCAGCAACACAACCTTGCTCAGTGTACACTCACCTCACACAGCAGCAACACAACCTTGCTCAGTGTACACTCACCTCACACAGCAGCAACACAACCTTGCTCAGTGTACACTCACCTCACACAGCAGCAACACAACCTTGCTCAGTGTACACTCACCTCACACAGCAGCAACACAACCTTGCTCGCAGTGTACACTCACCTCACACAGCAGCAACACAACCTTGCTCAGTGTACACTCACCTCACACAGCAGCAACACAACCTCGCTCACAGTGTACACTCACCTCACACAGCAGCAACACAACCTTGCTCAGTGTACACTCACCTCACACAGCAGCAACACAACCTCGCTCACAGTGTACACTCACCTCACACAGCAGCAACACAACCTTGCTCAGTGTACACTCACCTCACACAGCAGCAACACAACCTCGCTCACAGTGTACACTCACCTCACACAGCAGCAACACAACCTTGCTCAGTGTACACTCACCTCACACAGCAGCAACACAACCTCGCTCACAGTGTACACTCACCTCACACAGCAGCAACACAACCTTGCTCAGTGTACACTCACCTCACACAGCAGCAACACAACCTTGCTCAGTGTACACTCACCTCACACAGCAGCAACACAACCTTGCTCAGTGTACACTCACCTCACACAGCAGCAACACAACCTTGCTCAGTGTACACTCACCTCACACAGCAGCAACACAACCTTGCTCAGTGTACACTCACCTCACACAGCAGCAACACAACCTTGCTCAGTGTACACTCACCTCACACAGCAGCAACACAACCTCGCTCACAGTGTACACTCACCTCACACAGCAGCAACACAACCTCGCTCACAGTGGAGGCAGGAACCATACATAGCTTTAAGAAGAGGTATGATAAAGCTCTTGGATCAGGGAGAGAGAGGACCTAGTAGCGTTCGGTGAAGAGGCGGGGCCAGGAGCTGAGTCTCGGCCCCTGTAACCACAATTAGGTGAGGTGAGTGTACACTCACCTCACACAACAGCAACACAACCTTGCTCAGAGAGTACACACACACACACACACACACACACACACACACACACACACACACACACACACACACACACACACACACACACACACACACACACACACACACAAGAAACTAGAGAAAGTACAAAGGTTTGCGACAAGGTTAGTTCCAGAGCTAAGGGGAATGTCCTATGAAGAAAGATTAAGGGAAATCGGCCTGACGACACTGGAGGACAGGAGGGTCAGGGGAGACATGATAACGACATATAAAATACTGCGTGGAATAGACAAGGTGGACAAAGACAGGATGTTCCAGGGAGGGGACACAGAAACAAGAGGCCACAATTGGAAGTTGAAGACACAAATGAGCCAGAGAGATATTAGGAAGTATTTCTTCAGTCATAGAGTTGTAAGGCAGTGGAATAGCCTAGAAAATGACGTAGTGGAGGCAGGAACCATACACAGTTTTAAGACGAGGTTTGATAAAGCTCATGGAGCGGGGAGAGAGAGGGCCCAGTAGCAACCGGTAAAGAGGCGGGGCCAGGAGCTAAGACTCGACCCCTGCAACCACAAATAGGTGAGTACAAATAGGTGAGTACACACACACACACACACACACACACACACACACACAACAGCAACACAACCTCGCTCACAGTGTACAATCACCTCACACAGCAGCAACACAACCTTGCTCAGAGAGCACACACACACACACACACACACACACACACACACACACACACACACACACACACACACACACACACACACACACACACACACACACACACACACACACACTCACTCACCTTACACAACAGCAACACAACCTTGCTCCAAGAGGAGATGCACATCCAGAATTCAACATTTCTATATTTTCCTGGGCCCCTTCATTGTCAGGAAAGGCTAACTTCCATCGTTTTCTTATTTGTGGTTAGAAGCGTTTATTTATTTATTTATTTTTTTTGTAGGAAAGGCTAACCTAACTTAACCTCACTAAGGCTAACCTAAATTAGCTTAACCTAATTTAGAATATTAAATAACATTTGAGGAAACATAAGAAGCGTTGATAAAATGACGTTAATCACTACCTCTCATTCTATTCCTAGATGTTTTCCATTTATACTCTTTTATCCTACTGTCTCTATATCTTTCCAGAGAGTGAAGACTGAGTACCCCCCAGGCTGTCTACTGATCAGTAGGCAAGATCTGATACATGGCACCAACTTCCTGTAGGTGACCTGTAACTTAGTCATCCTTCTCTGTATGTTTTCCAGCACATTTGTGTTGATTCACTAACATGAAGACAACAAGTGTAAGTGTGTCAGTCTTATACATGAAGTACTGCACGGTGGTACGCTTTAATCTGTCATATCCATGAGGTACTGCACGGTGGTACGCTTTAATCTGTCATATCCATGAGGTACTGCACGGTGGTACGCTTTAATCTGTCATATCCATGAGGTACTGCACGGTGGTACGCTTTAATCTGTCATATCCATGAGGTACTGCACGGTGGTACGCTTTAATCTGTCATATCCATGAGGTACTGCACGGTGGTACGCTTTAATCTGTCATATCCATGAGGTACTGCACGGTGGTACGCTTTAATCTGTCATATCCATGAGGTACTGCACGGTGGTACGCTTTAATCTGTCATATACATGAGGTACTGCACGGTGGTACACTTTAATCTGTCATATACATGTGGTACTGCACGGTGGTACACTTTAATCTGTCATATACATGTGGTACTGCACGGTGGTACACTTTAATCTGTCATATACATGAGGTACTGCACGGTGGTACACTTTAATCTGTCATATACATGTGGTACTGCACGGTGGTACACTTTAATCTGTCATATACATGTGGTACTGCACGGTGGTACACTTTAATCTGTCATATACATGTAGTACTGCACGGTGGTACACTTTAATCTGTCATATACATGTGGTACTGCACGGTGCTACACTTTAATCTGTCATATACATGTAGTACTGCACGGTGGTACACTTTAATCTGTCATATACATGTGGTACTGCACGGTGGTACACTTTAATCTGTCATATACATGTGGTACTGCACGGTGGTACACTTTAATCTGTCATATACATGTGGTACTGCACGGTGGTACACTTTAATCTGTCATATACATGTGGTACTGCACGGTGGTACACTTTAATCTGTCATATACATGTGGTACTGCACGGTGGTACACTTTAATCTGTCATATACATGTGGTACTGCACGGTGGTACACTTTAATCTGTCATATACATGTAGTACTGCACGGTGGTACACTTTAATCTGTCATATACATGTGGTACTGCACGGTGGTACACTTTAATCTGTCATATACATGTAGTACTGCACGGTGGTACACTTTAATCTGTCATATACATGTGGTACTGCACGGTGGTACACTTTAATCTGTCATATACATGTGGTACTGCACGGTGGTACACTTTAATCTGTCATATACATGTGGTACTGCACGGTGGTACACTTTAATCTGTCATATACATGTAGTACTGCACGGTGGTACACTTTAATCTGTCATATACATGTGGTACTGCACGGTGGTACACTTTAATCTGTCATATACATGTGGTACTGCACGGTGGTACACTTTAATCTGTCATATACATGTGGTACTGCACGGTGGCACGCTTTAATCTGTCATATACATGTAGTACTGCACGGTGGTACACTTTAATCTGTCATATACATGTAGTACTGCACGGTGGTACACTTTAATATGTCATATACATGTAGTACTGCACGGTGGTACACTTTAATCTGTCATATACATGTAGTACTGCACGGTGGTACACTTTAATCTGTCATATACATGTGGTACTGCACGGTGGTACACTTTAATCTGTCATATACATGTGGTACTGCACGGTGGTACACTTTAATCTGTCATATACATGTAGTACTGCACGGTGGTACACTTTAATCTGTCATATACATGTGGTACTGCACGGTGGTACACTTTAATCTGTCATATACATGAGGTACTGCACGGTGGTACACTTTAATCTGTCATATACATGTGGTACTGCACGGTGGTACACTTTAATCTGTCATATACATGTAGTACTGCACGGTGGTACACTTTAATCTGTCATATACATGTGGTACTGCACGGTGGTACACTTTAATCTGTCATATACATGTGGTACTGCACGGTGGTACACTTTAATCTGTCATATACATGTGGTACTGCACGGTGGTACACTTTAATCTGTCATATACATGTGGTACTGCACGGTGGTACCCTTTAATCTGTCTTCAAGGTATAAATACAGCACACTTTATTTTATCATCCATTCTCTACTATCTATCAATCCTTGTCATCTGCCATTCTCTACCATCTATCAGTCTCTACCATCTCTCAGTCTCTACCATCTATCAGTCTCTACCATCTATCAGTCTCTACCATCTATCAGTCTCTACCATCTATCAGTCTCTACCATCTATCAGTCTCTACCATCTCTCAGTCTCTACCATCTCTCAGTCTCTACCATCTATCAGTCTCTACCATCTATCAGTCTCTACTATCTATCATTCTCTACCATCTCTGTCTCTACCATCTATCATTCTCTACCATCTATCAGTCTCTACCATCTATCAGTCTCTACCATCTATCAGTCTCTACCATCTATCAGTCTCTACCATCTATCAGTCTCTACCATCTATCAGTCTCTACCATCTCTCAGTCTCTACCATCTATCAGTCTCTACTATCTATCAGTCTCTACCATCTCTGTCTCTACCATCTATCAGTCTCTACCATCTATCAGTCTCTACCATCTCTCAGTCTCTACCATCTATCAGTCTCTACCATCTATCAGTCTCTACTATCTATCAGTCTCTACCATCTATCAGTCTCTACTATCTATCAGTCTCTACCATCTCTGTCTCTACCATCTATCAGTCTCTACCATCTCTCAGTCTCTACCATCTATCAGTCTCTACCATCTATCAGTCTCTACCATCTATCAGTCTCTACTATCTATCATTCTCTACCATCTATCAGTCTCTACCATCTCTGTCTCTACCATCTATCAGTCTCTACCATCTATCAGTCTCTACCATCTATCAGTCTCTACCATCTATCAGTCTCTACTATCTATCATTCTCTACCATCTATCAGTCTCTACCATCTATCAGTCTCTACCATCTATCAGTCTCTACCATCTATCATTGTCTACTGTCTATCATTCTCTACCATCTATCAGTCTCTACCATCTATCAGTCTCTACTATCTATCAGTCTCTACCATCTATCTACACTCAAACTTGACATATTATTCTTCCCATTTTGATCATGGCGGAGCACTAAACTCGCGCGGTTTAGGGGGTTTGAAGGCATTGACGTTCGATCCAGCGAGGAAAACGACCGACAAGTCCAGTTCCTTGGATTAAGAGCCTGTCAAGACACCTCCACTGACGAACCAGCGATCAAGAACACAGATATTTCGGGTCGCCTCTCCCACACCGTCTTCATGACATCATCAGTGAGAGAATGTGAGCTAGACTAGTGGATTCCCTCCGCCCAGACCCACCTAAATCCCCGGGATTATTGGAATTAACTCTAAGTACCATAGACCAATACAGGGAATTTTTTTTCCTTTATGTTAGGTCTCTACCCTGTACTTCACTCTTAATTATTACGGTCGCCCCTGAACCAATAATATAGTCATTTTCACCATCACCTTCATTATAATCACTCTCACTTTCATTATACAGAACTCCCTAATATTTTCTCGAAGAAATCCAACTATTCATAAATTTTACGAATTTAATAATTTAATAATAATTATAATAATTTTATTCAAAATGTAACAAGAGTTATTTAAAAAGTACCTTCAACATATATTCTGGGTTTTTTCCCGAATCTTAGTAAAATGCAATTTTGTATACCGGTGAGTGTGTGTACTCACCTAATTGTGGTTGCAGGGGTCGAGACGCAGCTCCTGGCCCCGCCTCTTCACTGATCGCTACTAGGTACCCCCCCACTCTCTCTCTCTCTCTCTCTCTCTCTCTCTCTCTCTCTCTCTCTGCTTACTAAGCTTTGTCGTACCTCGTCTTAAAGCTGTGTATGGTTCCTGCCTCCACTACATCACTTGTTAGGCTATTCCACTTCCTAACAACTCTATGACTGAAGAAATACTTCCTAACATCCCTATGACTCGTCTGAATCTTCAGCTTCCAGTTGTGACCCCTTGTTTCTGTCTCCCCTCTCTCGAACATCCTGTCCTTGTCCACCTTATCTATTCCACGCAATATTTTGTACGTCGTTATCATGTCTCCCCTGACCCTCCTGTCCTCCAGTGTCGTCAGGCCGATTTCCCTCAACCTTTCTTCGTAGGACATTCCCCTTAGCTCTGGAACTAGCCTTGTTGCAAACCTTTGCACTTTCTCTAATTTCTTGACGTGCTTGACCAGGTGTGGGTTCCAAACTGGTGCTGCGTACTTCAGTATGGGCCTGACGTGCACAGTGTACAGTGTCTTGAAAGATTCCTTACTAAGGTGTGTGTGTGTGTGTGTGTGTGTGTGTGTGTGTGTGTGTTCTGGGTTGACAATATAGTAATAAGCGTGTGACTGCAGGTTGGCACTGTGCCTGGTGTGGTGTGTGTGAGGGAGAATGAGTGGCACCACCTAGGGTATCAGAGTGCCACCTTCCCTTGACACCCAGGTACTGTTACTCGTGTCACTAAGTCACCACAGGTGGTCCCCTTAGGTGGTTCCAGGGGGCCAGGAAAGCCTGGCTTCCTACCGGCCTACAATATTATCACAACTCACTACAGCAATTTGAAAACTTTTGATAAAGCACTCCATGAAAGACATTACAGTAGTTGAGAGATAGTTTGTACGTCAACTTACACATCAATAATTCACATTAAAAATATACTGTGTAGAGCCTTATCTAAATATATATTTATCTTTGTAGAGCTTTATCAGTGTTTCTCTCTATATTTTACCAATGTTTCTCTCTGTATAAAGCTTTATCAATGTTTTTCTCTATATAGAGCTTTATCAGTGTTTCCTTCTATATAGAGCTTTATCGGTGTTTCTGTATAGAGCTTTATCAGTGTTTCCTTCTGTATAGAGATTTATTAATGTTTATATAAAGCTTTATTAATATTTCTGCACAGAGCTTTATTGATGTTTTACTCTTAAAAATATTGAACGTTGCAGCAATAAAAATTGTGTTCACCGTTACTGGCAGTGCAGTCACTGAGAAGACCTAAACCCACACGGATCTCATAGCGCCAGGAGAGTGGGAGGTAGTCAGGTTTTGATCCGAGGAAGGGAAGATCAGTTCCAGTCCATTGGATCAAGAGCTCCAGCAGCCTGAAGGTGTCCGTCTGGCTACAGCAGCCTGAGGGTGCCCGTCTGGCTACAGCAGCCTGAGGGTGCCTGTCTGGCTACAGCAGCCTGAGGGTGCCTGTCTGGCTACCGCAGTCTGAGGGTGCCTGTCTGGCCACAGCAGCCTGAGAGTGCCCGTCTGGCTACAGCAGCCTGAGGGTGCCCGTCTGGCTACAGCAGCCTGAGGGTGCCTGTCTGGCTACAGCAGCCTGAGGGTGCCTGTCTGGCTACAGCAGCCTGAGGGTGCCTGTCTGGCTACAGCAGCCTGAGGGTGCCTGTCTGGCTACAGCAGCCTGAGGGTGCCTGTCTGGCTACCGCAGTCTGAGGGTGCCTGTCTGGCCACAGCAGCCTGAGAGTGCCCGTCTGGCTACAGCAGCCTGAGGGTGCCCGTCTGGCTACAGCAGCCTGAGGGTGCCTGTCTGGCTACAGCAGCCTGAGGGTGCCTGTCTGGCTACAGCAGCCTGAGGGTGCCTGTCTGGCCACAGCAGCCTGAGGGTGCCTGTCTGGCTACAGCAGCCTGAGGGTGCCTGTCTGGCTACCGCAGCCTGAGAGTGCCCGTCTGGCTACAGCAGCCTGAGGGTGCCTGTCTGGCTACAGCAGCCTGAGGGTGCCTGTCTGGCTACAACAGCCTGAGGGTACCTGTCTGGCTACAGCAGCCTGAGGGTGCCTGTCTGGCTACAGCAGCCTGAGGGTGCCTGTCTGGCTACAGCAGCCTGAGGGTGCCCGTCTGGCTACAGCAGCCTGAGGGTGCCTGTCTGGCTACAGCAGCCTGAGGGTGCCTGTCTGGCTACAGCAGCCTGAGGGTGCCTGTCTGGCTACAGCAGCCTGAGGGTGCCTGTCTGGCTACAGCAGCCTGAGGGTGCCTGTCTGGCAGGGCTCTGTGGAGCACCTCAATCTGGCTTTTTGTATTTTGTTATTTCTCCATTTTCAATAGTTTTTTTAACACCTGGTTCACCTGTATCCAAGAATGGATCAGCTGGAAATATAATTGAGTTATTTTCCTTTACCCTCCTGCATGTACATTTATTTACGTTTATATTAATGAGTCTTGCACTTAAGACGTCAGCCATTTTTTTTATACTTTGAACCAGGTGTATTTCTCTCAGTGTATACTCGTGTCTGCCGAGAGTTTACATTAATCCTTATTTTAAGTATTAATGTAATCCTGCACAGTAATGAAAAGGTTATGACCAGCCTTGACCTTGGCGTAGTTTATAGGCTTAAAACCCCATTAACCAACAACCATATAATTTTAGGCATCAAGAAATAAATGCGTTTATTCTTGAATTGGAGTCGCACTTCTTTTCCTTGGATCAATCCTGATTACATCCCATTCCCCAGGAGATGTATAACTCCTGCGAGTCTAGAGCTCCCTTGTGGTGACAAGTTTCTTCGAAGCAGATCTTCAGCATCTGAGAGTGTGTCTCAGTGTTGAGTGTCTTTAGCACCTCAGAGCTGGCACTTGTGTCAGCCTTGCGCGCAGGATCAAAGACTGCTGCCTAACATTCTTGTAATTCCTCTTTCACTGCCTCTGCGGATTCTGAAATAGGTTGTTCTTGTGTGAGCGTGGTCACTGGTACCCGGGAATGTGTTATGGCTACGCCACAATGTTCAAAGACTAGAAATAACTTACGACCAGCATGGAGAGTGAGTCTGGGCTTTTGACTTGCTCGACCAGTCCAAGGGCTGGGAACGCTTCTCTCCAGTCCGAGGTCTATTCTAGCATTCCTCTAGTGGTGTTTAGGTGTTGTCTGTCGCCCAGACAACACTCTCAACACCCGCGGTGTGTGTTGTTCATAGCCCAAATATCCTCCGCCCTTTAGACATTGAGTTTCTAAATACGTTTCACCATGTGTGGATTCCTTGCTGGTGTTGCACGTGCTCTATTATAAACCTGACATATATCATATGTACAGTAATAATCTATTATTTTTAAGGTCTCTGAAGTCAGCTGTAAGATTTGCTAACTTCGCATATTCTGCTAATATGAGATTTAGTTGTTGCTCTGATGGCATGTTCGTTGTAGGGCTCCCTCCCACATGTGTTTCACTGCTTAATGTTTGCCTTCGTAGAATCCCAGAATGCTCAGTAGACACCTCCCTGGATTTATGAATATATTCAATTCTCCTATGATGTCAATAGGTTTGCAGGGTAGGAATTACCTTCTCTAAATTCATGCTGATTTTTCTGTATCAAAGTTCCTTTTCTTTACGTGATTAGTCAAGCTCTTGACCATTCACAAGTCACTCTGTGTGTGACTGCACTTTTCACGCTATAATGTCCTAAAGCAATTACCATCTTTGTTTTCTCTATCCTTTATATCTCCAACTCACCTTTAACTGCCATTGTCGTGGAGGGGCGTTCTCTGTGCAGTTCGGTAGAGCGGCTTACATAGAGTCGTATGGGGCCACCACAACTCCTCCCTTTGCCCGAATTGTGTCCCCGGTCTTGCAGTGTGTGTGAGACAGAGCAGCAGCAGCACATGCAGCAGCATATGACTATTACAATGCTCTATAAAATGCTTCACAATGCCTTGCGGTTGGGTTTAGCCTCGATTTTTTTCTTTTTCTTTATTCTTTTCCTCTCCCCTACCTATTTTTCACCTATCTCCACTTCCCCCTCTGATTTCTGTGTGTGACTTGTGTGACAAATGTGTGTGACACTGTGTGACAAGTGTCCGGTAGTTGCCTCGTCTCTGGTAACTTGTAGATTCTTACTTTTTTCAGCTCCCTGGCTTGTTACTTCCAGCTTTTTCTGTAGCTTAGCCACTTTCTTGTGTGATGTGTGCACCATCTCCAGTTTCTGTTGGTCACTCCTTTGTTTTCCTACTTTTTGGTATGATCCCTGCCCCCCTAATGAATATATACCTCTGTTAATCTTCTGTGCAGTCCTTCTCCTATCTCTTTGCAGTCTCCTGTGAATGGTCTTCTGTGCAGTCCTTCTCCTATCTCTTTGCAGTCTCCTGTGAATGGTCTTCTCTCCTCCTCCTCTAGCTTATTCCTTAATCCTTTAAGGTCATTTTTATTCTCGCGTTGCCGTGAAACTTTTTTTTAGTTCAAATTTAGCTTTTGCCGAGTGTCATTCTCAAGCTGTCGCTCTGTTTCCCTACTTTTCTTTGCGTATTCATTCCTAGTTATGCTTGCTTCCCAGTTCTTTATCACCCTCCTCCATATTGATTGTTTTTCCATTCACTTTTGCTTCTCATATTTTAACCTCTCCACAGAGCTGTTCAAGCCAAGGGTTTTAACAACGTTGTATGTATGAATTTACTTTTAGCCTCCTAACACTCTGGCTGGCTCCTCTATCATCTCATGATGTAATCCTTATTTCACCTGTCCAGGGTACGTCGAGCTACAAACTGGGATATTTTGAGTCTCAACATGTACTTGATTAGGTGTAGTATAGTGGAGGATTTGCCTAACATATGTGATGTACAGTGTCATCAACGACGCCATGTTCAAGGTTCCTGAAGGTAGGCCGCACTTTTGCGAGTCGTGATACCTTGCAGATATGATGGAATTAACATGTAATTTTATTAATCAGAAAGGGAGACGACCGTTAATGCGGGCCACTCCCTCTCCATTCCACTCTAGTAACATCATGGGCCAAGTAAGCCTAGCCTAGTCCCTGGCACACCATCTGCCTGTAGCGCTGGCAGCGTGGCACCCGTTCCCCTCTGGGCACTGTGAGGCTGGCACCGGCCATCAGAGAGTTAGTTACCGGGTAGAGTGGTGAGAGAGGGCGCGGGCAGAGCCTGCTGCCTCCCAGCACAACCTCGTTGCTCCACCTCCGCCAGGCAGGTGTTGGGTCTCGTCTCGAGTGAGAGAGGAGCTGCTTACCTCTATGCTGTGTTCAACATGACAGTGATAGATTGATAGATAACCATAACGTAGCTTGGCACTAAGGGAATAACCGTAAATATATGGTGAAGTAGTACGTATATTTGAGCTTCGTGGAGACCAGTTGTTGTGTTAGTCGATCTTGTTACTACTGAGGACCAAGGGAACGTGATAGGTGAAGCCCGCCAACTACTGCAGCTCGCCGTTACTTACTACGCACTACCTGGGCCAGTAGTGAAGCGAGTCACACGTGGAGCTTCACTCCCTGCTTTCTTAGTGTTTAGCTCGTATTACTAAGACGATCACAGCGACACGTGAGGGAAGAGGCGGGGCTGGCGTCCACACACTGGCGGCTCCCGTAGTAGCGCCAGTGGGAGGTCCTCAGGCGGTAGAAGTGTTATTTGTGCCCTACTTCTGTTAGACTTGAGTGCGACCGCGGGTATCTACTTTATCGGATTTATTTTGCATTAACATAGTGAGATGGATAAACTACGGAACTTCAAACACCGACTGAGTATGTCTGTAGACAAATTATCTCCCTCACGACGCTCGAAGTCGCAGCAACGCAAGAGTATGAACCTCGGCAATGCTCCAGTATCTGACGGAGACATTCCTATCTCTGTGCGAACCTCGAGAGCTGACTCTCGGCCCACCAGCGGCACTGAGGTAACAGGGAGTAAAACGTCTGGATCACGACCCAGTAGTTACTGTGAGGCCGACGCTGACGACAGTGCCTCTGGGGAGTGGATGGAGGCCTCTGGTGCTGCCTCGCTGCCCGATGATATAGACGTTGGTAAAGAGCCTGAAGCTGTCACATCGTCAGCTAACCTCAGCGTGGAAGACAACCCTCTAAAGCGACAGACTTCTTCTGTTGAAGGGGGCGGAAGTCTCGTGTCCGAAGTTATGAAAGAAGTGGAAAAAATAACGGAGATAACGGAAAACATGAAAAGTAAACGCCTTAAGGTGGATTCTAAGACATCAGACGAGGCTACCGTTGCTGTGAGTGATAAAAAGGCGTTACTGGACGTTTCCACTGAGGGTGAGGGACAGGAGCCCGAGGAGGCTGCCAGCCCGCGCGAGGAGACGTCACCGGTAGTAGAGGTAATGCACCGTCAGAGCACAGGTAGAGGAGCGATCAAGAGGAAGGCTGTGGAAAGCACCTCAACAACACTGAGCACCTCCACCACACTCAGCATCTCTTCCACCTGCAGAGCTGAGAGTCTCACTTCCGGCTATTTCTCAGACTCAGACGTCACTCTCTCAGACGCTAGATGTGAAAGTGGCTACTTAAAATCAGCCTTTTCCTCTATAAGTCCCGATAATATGGAACAGAGCACAACAGGAAAGTCTGAGAGTGATGGTCGAAGTCCGATGTTCACATCTGTGAAGCCTGAACGCACAGAGGAAAGTGAATCTTCTTTTACACCAGTGACGGTACAAGATACGACTCCATCTCATCCTGGTGTTATTAGTAGCGAGTCTGAACAACACAGCACCTCCTCAGCTTTCACTGTTATCATCCCGGAGAAAAAAGAGATCACAGAAGTCGCTCCAATGACCACAGAAGTAGCTTCAAAATCGAGCACCTTAGGGTCGGCACCTGCCAGTAGTACCACCTCTCACGAGGCCAAGACAACCACCGTAACTAAAAAGGAGAGCATCTACAGTAGGATCATGAGAAAGAAGGACGCTCTCAAGGAGCCCATCTACGCCAGGATCAAGCCCAAACTCACTATAGAGACGAGTTTTCAGCCAATTGAACCTAGTAAAGAGAAACAGACACCGCAGATCGGTAGTGCCGAAGTCGTGAAACCTGAGCCCATTTATAGTGTAGTGAAACCCAGAGATCCAGAGGCTCCGGTAGTGCCCAGCAGCCCCGTCAGTGCCGGCATAACACCAGGAAGCCCAACCAGCCCCTTTGCTCCTGTAGGCACCTCCGTCCCAACCTTACCCAAAAAGGTCGAACCCATTTATAGCACAATCCACCCGAAAGATCAAAAAAGTAATACCTTACCGAGAGAACCGTTGTACAGTAAGGTGTGTAAAGACTCGGGAACATTGCCAAGGGATCCATCCTACAGTAAAGTTAAGCCTAAAGAACATATTTACGCCAAGCCTCTCCCTCTCACCCCTAGAGAGGAAGCTGAACAAAAACGTGAGTCTTTCTACAGCCAAAGTTCTGCTTCCTCTGACTATGGTAAAGTGACTGTGCGAGTGGGAGAAATTTCTCCAAGCCGTCCAGCTGTTATTACCATTAACAACCCAGGATACGCTGCCCCAACAAGTTTTCCATCACCCAGAGCAACATCCTCTCCGGTATCGCCATCATCGCCAACATCCCCATCCTCTCCAACATCACCATCGCCAATGTCTTCATATGCACCCACCTGGCCCGCCGTTAGCACTGCACCTGCCGCTTCTACATGGAAACACTCAGACAAAAAAGTAACCTCAGTAATCACAACACATACGAAGCAAAGTGATCCCGGCGATTGTGTTTCAAAGTCGAAGTCACCACTAGAAACTCCCGAACCTCAGCCTCTTGTAGCATCAGATTCCTCACTCTTGGAAAACTCGGATACCGAGTCAACAGGTCGAGCTAAACTGAGTCAGTTAGTAGAAGAGTTAGCACAAGAACTAGAAGCAGTGAGTCGTCGCATCGGCGCCCATGCCGAGATAGATGACGTCTCTAAGAAAGAAGTCTTGGCTAGGCTGCTGTCAACTTACGATGTGCCCAAGAACCTTCGTCGAGTTGAGGAGGCAGACGAAGACGCGGTGCTGGAAGCAGAACAAGCTCTTGTTCCATCTTCCATCAGCATGGATGAGCTGCGTTATGTCGACGATAACGAAGACAATGCTGAAACAGTTTACGCCGATGTTCCCAACTATTCTCAAGATGAGTTCGTCATCGCCCTAGACGACGAGAACGACCCTAGGTATGCCTCGCTCACACGCAAATTCCGGGACCAGCAGGCCGGAGGAGAGTCCCCAGGCAAGATCAGCAGGAAGACAGCCACAGTGTATGCTAACGCCCTCAATGTAGTGACAGCACTCAGGGTGCTTATCAACTCGAAGTCATCGCGGGCAGCTACTGTCATCAACAAGATGGGTACATTAGCCCGCCCCTACGCCCAGCGAGTCCAGGGAACCATCACAGACACTACCTGGATCCAGAGAGTTATCTACCACAAGTCGGTATGTAAAAGTTATTATGACACTCGTGCATGAAGCTTAATGCATAAATGTTGATTAATATGAGTTTCCTCATACCCGGCCTGGTAGTGACAGACACGTCTCCTTTCTCAGAGGGTCGTGAGTCAAGTCACTGAAGGAGGACTGAGCTTCTGGCTATTACGCTTTCCCTTGAAGTAAATGATGAATCATACTTCTGATGTTCATCATCCTCAGCATCAGTGACCGTCGCATTATCATCACTTTAGCGGCATAAAATCACATTCTTAACTAATCATCCGTATACTGTGACCAGCGGTACACTCAGCGCACAAGTCTGACACTCGCTCCCACACCATTCTCATACAGAAATGCAATAGAATTGCTGCCTCTCACTTTGACCAGTCGTAATGTCGCATGATGGAACCTAATAAGGATTACATAGATTTTTTTTTCTCTCAAGTTGTTGCTTATAAATTCCTTTTCTAGGGTGGCCTTGCCTGGGTGGGAGACAGCTGTGTTAAACAATAAAGCCAAGTGTACTACACCCTCTGTTATCCCACTGACAACAGTCACACCTGTTTTATACCTGATTCACACTGTCATACACCTGTTTCACAGTCATACACCTGTTTCACACTGTCATGCACTTGTTTCACACTGTTCAGCGCTACTACTACTACTGCTAATAATAATAATAATAATAATAATAATAATAATAATAATAATAATAATAACAATAATCTTAGTATTATTGTTATTCATGGGGAAGCGGTACATCAATATGGTCATGCAGTCAAAAAAAAAAAAAAAACATACCACGGACGGGGATAGAACCGGCGATCAGAGAGGCAGTCAGGTTTGATTCGAGGTATGGGAGGGCAGTTTCAATTGCTTGGTTCTAGGGCTAGCATCACTGCACTATTAATAGTAAAATGTTTCTTACTATCCAATAATATTAAGATGTACGTGACTATCCTGTCAATAATAAGATGTACGTTACTATCCTATCGATAATAAGCTGTACGTGACTATCCTATAATAGTAAAATGTACGTGAGTATCCTATAATAGTAAGATGTACGTGACTGTATTATAATAGTAAGATGTACGTGACTATCCTATAATAGTAAGTTGTACGTGACTATCCTGTCAATAATAAGATGTACGTGACTATCTTATAATAGTAAGATATACGTGACTATCCTATAATAGTAAGATGTACGTGACTATCCTATAATAGTAAGTTGTACGTGACTATCCTGTCAATAATAAGATGTACGTGACTATCCTATAATAGTAAGATGTACGTGACTATCCTATAATAGTAAGATGTGCGTGACTATCCTATAATAGTAAGATGTACGTGATTGTCCTGTCAATAATAAGATGTACGTGACTAACCTATAATAGTAAGATGTACGTGACTATCCTATCAATAATAAGATGTACGTGACTATCCTATCAATAATAAGATGTACGTGACTATCCTATCAAAAATAAGATGTACGTGACTATCCTATAATAGTAAGATGTACGTGACTATCCTGTCAATAATAAGATGTACGTGACCATCCTATCAATAATAAGATGTACGTGACTATCCTGCCAATAATAAGATGTACGTGACTATCCTGTCAATAATAAGATGTACGTGACTATCCTATCAATAATAAGATGTACGTGACTATCCTATAATAGTAAGATGTACGTGACTATCCTATAATAGTAAGATGTACGTGATTATCCTGTCAATAATAAGATGTACGTGACTATCCTATAATAGTAAGATGTACGTGACTATCCTATAATAGTAAGATGTACGTGACTATCCTATAATAGTAAGATGTACGTGACTGTCCTATAATAGTAAGATGTACGTGACGATCCTATAATAGTAAGAGGTACGTGACTACCCTGTCAATAATAAGATATACGTGACTATCCTATAATAGTAAGATGTACGTGACTATCCTATCAATAATAAGATGTACGTGACTATCCTATCAACAATAAGATGTACGTGACTGTCCTATCAAAAATAAGATGTACGTGACTATCCTATAATAGTAAGATGTACGTGACCATCCTGTCAATAATAAGATGTACGTGACCATCCTATCAATAATAAGATGTACGTGACTATCCTGCCAATAATAAGATGTACGTGACTACCCTATCAATACTAATATGTACGTGACTATCCTGTCAATAATAAGATGTACGTGACTATCCTATAATAGTAAGATGTACGTGATTATCCTGTCAATAATAAGATGTACGTGACTATCCTATAATAGTAAGATGTACGTGACTATCCTATAATAGTAAGATGTACGTGACTATCCTATAATAGTAAGATGTACATGACTGTCCTATAATAGTAAGAGGTACGTGAATATCCTATAATAGTAAGATGTACGTGACTATCCTGTCAATAATAAGATGTACGTGACTATCCTATCAATAATAAGATGTACGTGACTATCCTATAATAGTAAGATGTACGTGATTATCCTGTCAATAATAAGATGTACGTGATTATCCTGTCAATAATAAGATGTACATGACTATCCTATAATAGTAAGATGTACGTGATTATCCTGCCAATAATAAGATGTACGTGACTATCCTATAATAGTAAGATGTACGTGATTATTCTGTCAATAATAAGATGTACATGACTATCCTATAATAGTAAGATATACGTGATTATCCTGCCAATAATAAGATGTACGTGACTATCCTATAATAGTAAGATGTACGTGACTATCCTATAATAGTAGGATGTACGTGATTATCCTGCCAATAATAAGATGTACGTGACTATCCTATAATAGTAAGATGTACGTGATTATCCTGTCAATAATAAGATGTACGTGACTATCCTATAATAGTAAGATGTACGTGACTATCCTATAATAGTAAGATGTACGTGACTATCCTATAATAGTAAGATGTACGTGACTGTCCTATAATAGTAAGATGTACGTGACGATCCTATAATAGTAAGAGGTACGTGACTACCCTGTCAATAATAAGATGTACGTGACTATCCTATAATAGTAAGATGTACGTGACTATCCTATCAATAATAAGATGTACGTGACTATCCTATCAATAATAAGATGTACGTGACTGTCCTATAAAAAATAAGATGTACGTGACTATCCTATAATAGTAAGATGTACGTGACCATCCTGTCAATAATAAGATGTACGTGACCATCCTATCAATAATAAGATGTACGTGACTATCCTGCCAATAATAAGATGTACGTGACTACCCTATCAATAATAATATGTACGTGACTATCCTGTCAATAATAAGATGTACGTGACTATCCTATAATAGTAAGATGTACGTGATTATCCTGTCAATAATAAGATGTACGTGACTATCCTATAATAGTAAGATGTACGTGACTATCCTATAATAGTAAGATGTACGTGACTATCCTATAATAGTAAGATGTACGTGACTGTCCTATAATAGTAAGAGGTACGTGACTATCCTATAATAGTAAGATGTACGTGACTATCCTGTCAATAATAAGATGTACGTGACTATCCTATAATAGTAAGATGTACGTGATTATCCTGTCAATAATAAGATGTACGTGATTATCCTGTCAATAATAAGATGTACATGACTATCCTATAATAGTAAGATGTACGTGACTATCCTATAATAGTAAGATGTACGTGATTATCCTGTCAATAATAAGATGTACGTGATTATCCTGTCAATAATAAGATGTACATGACTATCCTATAATAGTAAGATGTACGTGATTATCCTGCCAATAATAAGATGTACGTGACTATCCTATAATAGTAAGATGTACGTGATTATCCTGTCAATAATAAGATGTACGTGACTATCCTATAATAGTAAAATGTACGTGAGTATCCTATAATAGTAAGATGTACGTGACTATATTATAATACTAAGATGTACGTGACTATCCTATAATAGTAAGTTGTACGTGACTATCCTGTCAATAATAAGATGTACGTGACTATCTTATAATAGTTATACGTGACTATCCTATAATAGTAAGATGTACGTGACTATCCTGTCAATAGTAAGATGTACGTGACTATCCTGTCAATAATAAGATGTACGTGACTATCTTATAATAGTAAGATATACGTGACTATCCTATAATAGTAAGATGTACGTGATTATCCTGCCAATAATAAGATGTACGTGACTATCCTATAATAGTTATACGTGACTATCCTATAATAGTAAGATGTACGTGACTATCCTGTCAATAGTAAGATGTACGTGACTATCCTGTCAATAATAAGATGTACGTGACTATCTTATAATAGTAAGATATACGTGACTATCCTATAATAGTAAGATGTATGTGATTATCCTGCCAATACTAAGATGTACGTGACTATCCTATAATAGTAAGTTGTACGTGACTATCCTGTCAATAATAAGATGTACGTGACTATCTTATAATAGTTATACGTGACTATCCTATAATAGTAAGATGTACGTGACTATCCTGTCAATAGTAAGATGTACGTGACTATCCTGTCAATAATAAGATGTACGTGACTATCTTATAATAGTAAGATGTACATGACTATCCTATAATAGTAAGATGTACGTGATTATCCTGCCAATAATAAGATGTACGTGACTATCCTATAATAGTAAGATGTACGTGACTATCCTATAATAGTAAGATGTACGTGATTATCCTGCCAATAATAAGATGTACGTGACTATCCTATAATAGTAAGATGTACGTGATTATCCTGTCAATAATAAGATGTACGTGACTATCCTATAATAGTAAGATGTACGTGACTATCCTATAATAGTAAGATGTACGTGACTATCCTATAATAGTAAGATGTACGTGACTGTCCTATAATAGTAAGATGTACGTGACGATCCTATAATAGTAAGAGGTACGTGACTACCCTGTCAATAATAAGATGTACGTGACTATCCTATAATAGTAAGATGTACGTGACTATCCTGCCAATAATAAGATGTACGTGACTACCCTATCAATAATAATATGTACGTGACTATCCTGTCAATAATAAGATGTACGTGACTATCCTATAATAGTAAGATGTACGTGATTATCCTGTCAATAATAAGATGTACGTGACTATCCTATAATAGTAAGATGTACGTGACTATCCTATAATAGTAAGATGTACGTGACTATCCTATAATAGTAAGATGTACGTGACTGTCCTATAATAGTAAGAGGTACGTGACTATCCTATAATAGTAAGATGTACGTGACTATCCTGTCAATAATAAGATGTACGTGACTATCCTATCAATAATAAGATGTACGTGACTATCCTATAATAGTAAGATGTACGTGATTATCCTGTCAATAATAAAATGTACGTGATTATCCTGTCAATAATAAGATGTACATGACTATCCTATAATAGTAAGATGTACGTGACTATCCTATAATAGTAAGATGTACGTGATTATCCTGTCAATAATAAGATGTACGTGATTATCCTGTCAATAATAAGATGTACATGACTATCCTATAATAGTAAGATGTACGTGATTATCCTGCCAATAATAAGATGTACGTGACTATCCTATAATAGTAAGATGTACGTGATTATCCTGTCAATAATAAGATGTACGTGACTATCCTATAATAGTAAAATGTACGTGAGTATCCTATAATAGTAAGATGTACGTGACTATATTATAATACTAAGATGTACGTGACTATCCTATAATAGTAAGTTGTACGTGACTATCCTGTCAATAATAAGATGTACGTGACTATCTTATAATAGTTATACGTGACTATCCTATAATAGTAAGATGTACGTGACTATCCTGTCAATAGTAAGATGTACGTGACTATCCTATAATAGTAAGATGTACGTGATTGTCCTGTCAATAATAAGATGTACGTGACTAACCTATAATAGTAAGATGTACGTGACTATCCTATCAATAATAAGATGTACGTGACTATCCTATAATAGTAAGATGTACGTGACTATCCTATCAATAATAAGATGTACGTGACTATCCTATCAAAAATAAGATGTACGTGACTATCCTATAATAGTAAGATGTACGTGACTGTCCTGTCAATAATAAGATGTACGTGACCATCCTATCAATAATAAGATGTACGTGACTATCCTGCCAATAATAAGATGTGCGTGACTATCCTATCAATAATAAGATGTACGTGACTATCCTATGAATAATAAGATGTACGTGACTATCCTATAATAGTAAGATGTACGTGACTATCCTATAATAGTAAGATGTACGTGATTATCCTGCCAATAATAAGATGTACGTGACTATCCTATAATAGTAAGATGTACGTGATTATCCTGTCAATAATAAGATGTACGTGACTATCCTATAATAGTAAGATGTACGTGACTATCCTATAATAGTAAGATGTAAGTGACTATCCTATAATAGTAAGATGTACGTGACTATTCTATAATAGTAAGATGTACGTGACTATCCTATAATAGTAAGATGTACGTGACTATTCTATAATAGTAAGATGTACGTGACTATCCTATAATAGTAAGATGTACGTGACTATCCTATAATAGTAAGATGTACGTGACTATCCTATAATAGTAAGATGTACGTGACTATCCTATAATAGTAAGATGTACGTGACTATTCTATAATAGTAAGATGTACGTGACTATCCTATAATAGTAAGATGTACGTGACTATATTATCAGTATCAAAATTTTTGTCGTAGAAGCTGGCAAGAATATAATTGTTTTTGTAGCATACAAAATGTGTTAGAGCGAAGACAAGTTGAACTTACCTTGTTCCTCACCTTGAACTTTGAGGGATGGTTCACCTTGTACCTTACCAAAGATAACTCGTGTGGAGGCCTTGAACTTTCTTGAACTTTGAGAGATGGACCACGTTGTTCCTTACCAAAGATCTCTCATGTGGAGACTTGGAACTTTCTTGACTGAGAGGTGGACGACCGTGTTCCTTTAACACTGATCAGTGTAGTGTGTATGGTACACCAGCTCGTGTAACACAACTCATCAGTAACTCCATTAACATATCTCACTCGTTTTTGCATGCCTCTTCCTGGGATCCCGCTTAGATTGTCAGAACAATCAAGGAACTACATAAACGAAAACACAAGACGGTAATAAACCTCTCTATTGCCTGTTTATGTTGTTTGTGGTGTTGTTAGTCAACACTGGTGGTAGTGGTGTTAGTCAACACTGGTGGTAGTGGTGTTAGTCAACACTGGTTGTAGTGGTGTTAGTCAACACTGGTGGTAGTGGTGTTAGTCAACACTGGTGGTAGTGGTGTTAGTCAACACTGGTTGTAGTGGTGTTAGTCAACACTGGTGGTAGTGGTGTTAGTCAACACTGGTAGTAGTGGTGAAGTCAACACTAGTGGTAGTGGTGTTGCTAGTCAACACAGGTGGTAGTGGTGTTAGTCAACACTGGTGGTAGTGGTGTTAGTCAACACTGGTGGTAGTGGTGTTAGTCAACACTGGTGGTAGTGGTGTTAGTCAACACTGGTGGTAGTGGTGTTAGTCAACACTGGTGATAGTGGTGTTAGTCAACACTGGTGGTAGTGGTGTTAGTCAACAATGGTGGTAGTGGTGTTAGTCGACACTGGTGGTAGTGGTGTTAGTCGACACTGGTGGTAGTGGTGTTAGTCAACACTGGTGGTAGTGGTGTTAGTCAACACTGGTGGTAGTGGTGTTAGTCAACACTGGTGGTAGTGGTGTTAGTCAACACTGGTGGTAGTGGTGTTAGTCAACACTGGTAGTGGTGGTGTTAGTCAACACTGGTGGTAGTGGTGTTAGTCAACACTGGGGGTAGTGGTGTTAGTCAACACTGGTAGTAGTGGTGGTGTAAGTCAACACTAGTGGTAGTGGTGTTGTTAGTCAACACAGGTGGTAGTGGTGTTAGTATTCAACACTGGTGGTAGTGGTGTTATTAGTCAACACTGGTAGTAGGGTGGTGTTAGTCAACACTAGTGGTAGTGGTGTTGTTAGACAACACTGGTGGTAGTGGTGCTGTTAGTCAACACTGGTGGTAGTGGTGTTGATAGTCAACACTGGTGGTAGTGGTGGTGTAAGTCAACACTAGTGGTAGTGGTGTTATTAGTCAACACTGGTGGTAGTGGTGCTGTTAGTCAACACTGGTGGTAGTGGTGTTGATAGTCAACACTGGTGGTAGTGGTGGTGTAAGTCAACACTAATGGTAGTGGTGTTATTAGTCAACACTGGTGGTAGTGGTGCTGTTAGTCAACACTGGTGGTAGTGGTGTTATTAGTCAACACTGGTGGTAGTGGTGGTGTTAGTCAACACTGGTGGTAGTGGTGGTGTTAGTCAACACTGGTGGTAGTGGTGTTATTAGTCAACACTGGTGGTAGTGGTGTTATTAGTCAACACTAGTGGTAGTGGTGGTGTTAGTCAACACTAGTGGTAGTGGTGTTGTTAGTCAACACTGGTGGTAGTGGTGTTATTAGTCAACACTGGTGGTAGTGGTGTTATTAGTCAACACTGGTGGTAGTGGTGTTATTAGTCAACACTGGTGGTAGTGGTGTTGTTAGTCAACAGTAGTGGTAGTGGTGTTATTAGTCAACACTAGTGGTAGTGGTGGTGTTAGTCAACACTAGTGGTAGTGGTGGTGTTAGTCAACACTAGTGGTAGTGGTGGTGTTAGTCAACACTAGTGGTAGTGGTGGTGTTAGACATTACTAGTGGTAGTGGTGGTGTTAGTCAACACTAGTGGTAGTGGTGGTGTTAGACATTACTAGTGGTAGTGGTGGTGTTAGTCAACACTGGTAGTAGTGGTGTTGTTAGTCAACACTGGTGGTAGTGGTGTTGTTAGACATTACTAGTGGTAGTGGTGGTGTTAGTCAACACTGGTAGTAGTGGTGTTGTTAGTCAACACTGGTGGTAGTGGTGTTGTTAGACATTACTAGTGGTAGTGGTGGTGTTAGTCAACACTAGTGGTAATGGTGTTGTTAGACATTACTAGTGGTAGTGGTGGTGTTAATCAACACTGGTAGTAGTGGTGTTATTAGTCAACACTGGTGGTAGTGGTGTTATTAGTCAATACTGGTGGTAGTGGTGTTATTAGTCAACACTGGTGGTAGTGGTGTTATTAGTCAACACTGGTGGTAGTGGTGTTATTAGTCAACACTGGTGGTAGTGGTGGTGTTAGTCAACACTAGTGGTAGTGGTGTTGTTAGTCAACACTGGTAGTAGTGATGTTATTAGTCAACACTGGTGGTAGTGGTGGTGTTAGTCAACACTGGTGGTAGTGGTGTTGTTAGTCAACACTGATGGTAGTGGTGTTATTAGTCAACACTGGTGGTAGTGGTGGTGTTAGTCAACACTAGTGGTAGTGGTGTTATTTGTCAACACTGGTGGTAGTGGTGTTATTAGTCAACACTGGTGGTAGTGGTGGTGTTAGTCAACACTAGTGGTAGTGGTGTTGTTAGTCAACACTAGTGGTAGTGGTGGTGTTAGTCAACACTGGTGGTAGTGGTGTTATTAGTCAACACTGGTGGTAGTGGTGTTATTAGTCAACACTGGTGGTAGTGGTGTTATTAATCAACACTTGTGGTAGTGGTGTTATTAGTCAACACTGGTGGTAGTGGTGTTATTAGTCAACACTGGTGGTAGTGGTGGTGTTAGTCAACACTAGTGGTAGTGGTGTTATTAGTCAACACTGGTGGTAGTGGTGTTATTAGTCAACACTGGTGGTAGTGGTGTTATTAGTCAACACTGGTGGTAGTGGTGTTATTAGTCAACACTGGTGGTAGTGGTGTTATTAGTCAACACTGGTGGTAGTGGTGTTATTAGTCAACACTGGTGGTAGTGGTGTTATTAGTCAACACTGGTGGTAGTGGTGTTATTAGTCAACACTGGTGGTAGTGGTGTTATTAGTCAACACTGGTGGTAGTGGTGTTATTAATCAACACTGGTGGTAGTGGTGTTATTAGTCAACACTGGTGGTAGTGGTGTTATTAGTCAACATTGGTAGTAGTGGTGGTGTTAGTCAACACTGGTGGTAGTGGTGGTGTTAGTCAACACTGGTGGTAGTGGTGTTATTAGTCAACACTGGTGGTAGTGGTGTTATTAGTCAACACTGGTGGTAGTGGTGTTATTAGTCAACACTGGTGGTATTGGTGTTATTAGTCAACACTGGTGGTAGTGGTGTTATTAGTCAACACTGGTGGTAGTGGTGGTGTTAGTCAACACTGGTGGTAGTGGTGTTATTAGTCAACACTGGTGGTAGTGGTGGTGTTAGACATTACTAGTGGTAGTGGTGTTAGTGCTAGACACAGCACTGTCTACGGGAACAAGTCGACACAGGGTCTCAGCACTCAAAATGAAACATTTTTGAGTGTTAATGTGGAACCTGTGTGTGTGTGTGTGTGTGTGCGTGTGTGTGTGTGTGTGTGTGTGTGTGTGTGTGTGTGTGTGTGTGTGTGTGTGTGTGTGGAGGCAACTATTACTGGCAGTGTTGGAGGTGCCAGAGTTGATGGTGTTCCTCCAATATACTTCTCAGACGTTCTCCCTCACCTCTAGCCTTAATTCTTCGCAACTTACCTTCCCTATTATTTTGTTTAATTGATTTGTTTTCACATTACTGATGGAATACAATATCGACAAGTTGAAAAGTAAGACACTAGCGCCACACTTTACTGCCCGAGGTAATAAAGATCCCAGCTACGTGTTGAGCCATATCCACAATAATAATATTAATTACTCCTCTACTCTCCTTATACATTTTCTCTCCTCACATATCTAGTCTCCTCACACATCTAGTCTCCTCACACATTTAGTCTCCTCACTCATCTGCACATGGGACCTAGGAACTAGGCCTGAAGAAGGGTTACAGGAGTGCATCTGGATTTATGTCTACAGTTCACTTATCTGTTGAAAGCAGATTTAATGTCTAGTATCTTATTTTCATTAGTAAGATATCTTAACATATCGCATATGATAGTATAATATCTCCATATTCTTCAATAAGAGGACAGTTAAGCACATGGTGTTGAAGATAGTGACCAAAGGGCTAGTTATCATCTGTGTATCTGCCAAACTGCTAGAAGTATTATAACCAAACCTACATGAGTCAATGTTCACATTGCAAGTTGCTACATAAACATACTTTACATTCATCTTATCATAATGAGTTTTAGATCTACTCAAGCTTCTAACTGCATTCCTAAAACACTCAGTTATCTTATTTTCTTCTCTCCTTATATTATTCATAATGCCAGACACAGATACACCAAAGTTATATTCTATATTTTCCTTCAGGGTATTTTTTTTTTTTTGCTAATGTATCAACTTTATCATGAAGGAGTAATCCAGTATGTGATAGAACCCATAACAATTCTATATTAATTGGATAAGTACTCTCCTCAGGTGCTATAAACAAGGGTGTTTCAAGTTGCTTGTTTTAGTGAAGCTCTGGACTAAAATAATGCTGAGGAAGAGAACTTGTGTGTTGGTGCATGTGTTGGCAAGCACTGCCAGGGCCAGCCTGCCTTCCCCCTGCCAGGGCCAGTCTGCCCCCCACCCTGCCAGGGCCAGCCTGCCTTCCCCCTGCCAGGGCCAGTCTGCCCCCCACCCTGCCAGGGCCAGCCTGCCTTCACCCTGCCAGGGCCAGTCTGCCCCCCACCCTGCCAGGGCCAGTCTGCTCCCCACCCTACCAGGGCCAGTCTGCCCCCACCCTGCCAGGGCCAGCCTGCCCCCACCCTGCCAGGGCCAGTCTGCCCCCACCCTGCCAGGGCCAGTCTGTCCCCACACTGCCAGGGCCAGTCTGCCCCTCCCCACTTTGCCAGGGTCAATCTGCCCCCACCCTGCTAGGACCAGTCTGCCCCTCACCCTGCCAGGGCCAGTCTGTTACCCCCCATCATACCAGGGTCACCCTTCTCCCCTTCCAGGGTCACCCTTCTCCCCTTCCAGGGTCACCCTTCTCCCCTTCCAGGGTCACTTCCCCCTCCCAGGGTCGCTCTTTCCCCTTCCAGGGTCACTTCCCCCTCTCAGGGTCACTCTTCCCCTTCCCAGGGTCACTCTTCCCCCTCCCAGGGCCACTCTTCTCCCCTCCCAGGGTCAGTCTTCTCCCCTCCCAGGGTCACCCTTCTCCCCTCCCAGGGTCACCTCCCCCTCCCAGGGTCACTCTTCTCCCCTCCCAGGGTCAGTCTTCTCCCCTCCCAGGGTCACCCTTCTCTCCCAGGGTCACTCTTTCCCCTCCCTGGGTCATGCTGAGTCACAAGATGCCTGTGTCCTGGGGGTGCCTGAGGACTTTCCCTGCTTGCCAGGGTGATGCTGGGCCATAAGGCACCTGTGTGGCCCTGGGGGTTCTGCCATGGACCCCAGGGTCACTATTGTGGCGCTTAGGGTGGTCAAACATGTGTATCCCTACACCTTTGTACTACGACATGTGGCACATGTGCACCAAGACACATATGCACCAAGATGCATGTGCACCAAGACACATGTGCACCAATTCACACGTGTACCAAGACACATGTGGACCAAGACACACGTGTACCAAGGCACACGTGTACCAAGACACATGTGCACCAAGAGACATCAAATTGAATGAGGAGATACACAGGGATATGCAGTGGGAGAATGAAAGGGTGAGGTCAGTCTTTGTGTATGGGCTCCAGGAAGTTGAAGGGGAAACATATGAAGCAAGAAAACAAGGGGAAAAAAAGCAATTGAAAGCATCATGAAGGCAATAGAAGACGACATGACCCAGCTGGAAAATTTTCGGAGAATAGGGGGGTTTGTAAAAAAAAGAACCCGGCCAGTGAAAGTGACCTTCAAGGCAGAATCGACTCGGAACAGGATCCTGAAGGAGAAAGCATGATTAAGGGACATGCCGGCATACAGGAAGGTGTATCTCGACCACGACAGAACACAAGAAGAAAGGCAGAAACTGAGAGAGATGGTACAAATGCGAAAGGAGGAAAGAGAGGGGATGGAGGAGACAGACAGGAGATCCCAGACCCAGGAAGAAGATCAAATACAGCCTCCCTCACAACTTCCTATAGAAGCCTCCCAACCAGGTCAACCCCAGTGCAACCAAACACTCTAAACCAAAACACCCATGCCACATCCAATGCCCCCACCAACTGCATTACAAACTCCACCCCCACAGCAACCACCCATAGTTCCTTATCAGGTCTCCCACTTCCCCAACCCCAATACACCTCCCAGATCACAGTCTTAGAAAAGAAGTTGAAGGTGTGGTATGCAAATGCAGATGGAATAACAAATAAGTATGAAGAGTGGCACGAAAGAATCAAGGAGACATCCCCAGACATAATAGCACTCACAGAAACAAAACTCACCAGAATAATAACAGATTCAATCTTTCCATCCGGATATCAAATCCTCAGGAAATACAGAGGGAGGAGAGGGGGGGAGGAGTTGCACTTCTCATTAAAAACCAGTGGGGTTTTGAGAAAGTGGAAGGAATGGATGGCACGGGCGAAAGGGACTACTTAGTAGGAACAATCCAGTCTGAGGGACATAAGGTGATAATTGCAGTAATGTACAACCCACCACAGAACTGCAGGAGGCCAAGAGAAGAATACGATGAGAGCAACAGAGCAATGGTCGACACACTAGCCGAGGTGGCCAGGAGAGCACACATGGGGGGAGCAAAGTTACTAGTTATGGGTGATTTCAATCACAAGGAGATTGACTGGGAAAACCTGGAGCCCCATGGGGGTCCCAAAACATGGAGAGCCAAGATGATGGATGTGGTACTGGAAAACCTCATGCATCAACATGTTAGAGACACTACCAGAGAGAGAGGAGAGGATGAACCAGCAAGACTGGACCTTGTATTCACCTTGAGTAGTTGGGACATCGAGGATATCATGTATGAAAGGCCCCTGGGAGCTAGTGATCATGTGGTTCTGTGCTTTGACTGCATAGTTGAGCTCCAAGTGGAGAGAGTAGCAGGAATGGGGTGGGAAAAACCAAACTACAAAAGGGGGAACTATTCAGGCATGAGGAACTTCCTTCAAGACATTCAGTGGGAGAGGGAACTGACAGGAAAACCAGTACAAGAAATGATGGACTATGTGGCAACAAAATGCAAGGAGGCAGAGGAGAGGTTTGTTCCCAAGGGAAACAGAAATAATGGGAAGAACAGAACGAGTCCTTGGTTCACCCAAAGGTGTAGGGAGGCAAAAACTATGTGTACTAGAGAATGGAAAAGGTACAGAAGACAGAGAACTCAGGAAAATAAAGAGATTAGCCGAAGAGCCAGAAACGAATATGCACAGATAAGAAGGGAGGCTCAGCAACAATATGAAAATGACATAGCATCGAAAGTCAAGACTGACCCGAAGCTGTTGTACAGCCACATCAGGAGGAAAACAACAGTCAAGGACCAAGTAATCAGACTGAGGAAGGGTGATGGGGAATTCACAAGAAACGACCGAGAGGTATGTCAGGAGCTCAACACGAGATTTAAAGAAGTATTTACAGTGGAAACCAGTAGGACTCCAGGAAATCAGAACAGGGGGGTACACCAGCAAGTGCTGGATGAGGTACATATAACTAAGGAGGAGGTGCAGAAGTTGCTATGCGAACTTGACACCTCAAAGGCGGTGGGACCAGACAACATCTCCCCGTGGGAGATGAGGGAGCAGAGATATTGTGTGTGCCATTAACAAAGATCTTCAACACATCATTTGAAACTGGGCAACTCCCTGAGGTATGGAAGATTGCAAATGTAGTCCCAATTTTTAAAAAGGGAGACAGACATGAGGCACTAAACTACAGACCTGTATCACTAACGTGTATAGTATGCAAGGTCATGGAAAAGATCATCAGGAGGAGAGTGGTGGAGCACCTGGAAAGAAACAAGTGTATAATTGGCAACCAGCACGGTTTCAGGGAAGGAAAATCCTGTGTTACAAACCTACTAGAGTTTTATGACAAGGTGACAGAAGTAAGACAAGAGAGAGAGGGGTGGATCGACTGCATTTTTTTGGACTGCAAGAAGGCCTTCGACACAGTTCCTCACAAGAGGTTACTGCAAAAGCTAGAGGATCAGGCACACATAACAGGAAAGGCACTGCAATGGATCAGAGAATACCTGACAGGGAGGCAACAACGAGTCATGGTACGTGACGAAGTGTCAGAGTGGGCTCCTCTGACAAGCGGGGTTCCACAGGGGTCAGTCCTAGGACCTGTGCTGTTCTTGGTATATGTGAACGACATAACGGAAGGGATAGACTCAGAAGTGTC
This sequence comes from Cherax quadricarinatus, assembly GCF_038502225.1. Classification (NCBI taxonomy): domain Eukaryota; kingdom Metazoa; phylum Arthropoda; class Malacostraca; order Decapoda; family Parastacidae; genus Cherax; species Cherax quadricarinatus. The sequence continues at coordinate 27,233,979 of NC_091324.1, read as the reverse complement.
CTTGTTTGCAGATGATGTGAAGTTAATGAGAAGAATCAAATCGGATGAGGATCAGGCAGGACTACAAAGAGACCTGGACAGGCTACAAGCCTGGTCCAGCAACTGGCTCCTTGAGTTTAACCCTGCCAAATGCAAAGTCATGAAGATTGGGGAAGGGCAAAGAAGACCGCAGGCACAATATAGTTTAGATAGCCAAAGACTGCAAACCTCACTCAAGGAAAAAGATCTGGGGGTGAGTATAACACCGAGCATATCTCCTGAGGCGCACATCAATCGGATACTGCTGCAGCATACGGGCGCCTGGCAAACCTACGGATAGCGTTCCGATACCTCAGTAAGGATTCGTTCAAGACTCTGTATACCATTTACGTCAGGCCCATACTGGAGTATGTAGCACCAGTTTGGAATCCACACCTAGTCAAGCACGTCAAGAAATTAGAGAAAGTGCAAAGGTTTGCAACAAGACTAGTCTCAGAGCTACGGGGATTGTCCTACTAAGAAAGGTTGAGGGAAATCGGCCTGACGACACTGGAGGACAGGAGGGTCAGGGGAGACATGATAACGACATAAAATACTGCGCGGAATAGACAAGGTGGACAAAGACGGGATGTTCCAGAGAAGGGACACAGACACAAGAGGTCACAATTGGAAGTTGAAGACTCAGATGAATCAAAGGGATGTTAGGAAGCATTTCTTCAGTCATAGAGTAGTCAGGCCGTGGAATAGCCTAGAAAGTGACGTAGTGGAGGCGGGAACCATACATAGTTTTAAGGCGAGGTATGATAAAGCTCATGGGGCAGGGAGAGAGAGGACCTAGTAGCAATCAGCGAAGAGGCGGGGCCAGGAGCTGTGACTCGACCCCTGCAACCAGAAATAGGTGAGTACAGGTTTACCGCGACATGTGTACCACATATACTCACCTAGTTTTGGTAGCAGGGGTCGCGTCACAGCTCCTGGCCCTGCCTCTTCACTGGTCGCTACTAGGTCACTCTTCCTGCTCCATGAGCCTTATCATACTTCTTCTTAAAGCTATGTATGGATCCTGGCTTCACTTCATCGCTTCCCGGACTATTCCACTTCTTGACAACTCTGTGACTGGATAAATACTTCCTAACAACCCTGTGATTCATCTGAGTCTTCAACTTCCAACTGTGTCCCCTTGTTGCTGTGTCCCATCTCTGGAACATCCTGTCTTTGTCCACCTTGTCGATTCTTCTCAGTATTTTATATGTCGTTATCATATCCTCCCTATCTCTCCTGTCCTCCAGTGTCGTGAGGTCGATTTCCCTTCACCTGTCCTCGTAGGACATACCCCATAGCTCCAGTACTAGTCTTGTTGCAAACTTTTGCACTTCCTCTAGTTTCGTTACGTGCTTGGCTAGGTCAGGGTTCCAAACTGGTGCTGCATACTCCAGTGAGACAATACATGTATACCACATGCGTAACATGACATAGGTATACCACATGTGTACCATGACATAGGTATACCACATGTGTACCATGACATAGGTATACCACATGTGTACCATGACATGGGTATACCACATGTGTACCATGACATAGGTATACTACATGTGTACCATGACATAGGTATGCCACATGTGTACCAAAATATGTGCCAAGACATGTGTACCATGACATAGGTATGCCACATGTGTACCAAAATATGTGCCAAGACATGTGTACCATGACATAGGTATGCCACATGTGTACCAATACATATGTACCAAGACATGTGCAGCAGGACACATGTACACCAAGACACATTTATACAAAGACACATGTGAGAAATTTCTTGCAGCTGTTGGGTTATTCTTGTTAATGACATCAAATGGGGAGGCAGAGCGACGGGCGTGGGCGTGGCAAGGACGAGCGTGGGCGTGGGTGAGGTATGGGCATGGACAGAGTGGGCGTAGGCGTAATGAAAGCTAGACCCGATTGCCTTGAAGAAATTGATGACAGCCATGGAGCACAGACCCCCGTTGTCACCCAGGGATCACCTAGTGGTCACCCAGTGGTCAACCCTGGGCGACCAGAGCTGACACTATACCAGAGCTGACACTTGATGCCAGAGCTGACACTTGATGCCAGAGCTGACACTTGATGCCAGAGCTGACACTTGATGCCAGAGCTGACACTTGATGCCAGAGCTGACACTTGATGCCAGACCCGGCACTTGATGCCAGAGCTGACACTTGATGCCAGAGCTGACACTTGATGCCAGAGCTGACACTTGATGCCAGAGCTGACACTTGATGCCAGAGCTGACACTTGATGCCAGAGCTGACACTTGATGCCAGAGCTGACACTTGATGCCAGAGCTGACACTTGATGCCAGAGCTGACACTTGATGCCAGAGCTGACACTTGGGTAGGTACTAACTTCCGACAGTTTCAGAACACTTCCAACTTTCAACTTGGTCAACACTGAATATGAAGTACGCAAGAAAATATGGAAATAAGGTACATATAAG